>NC_062535.1:15169070-15186570 GCF_022655615.1 Tachysurus fulvidraco | reverse complement strand
TAGATATATAGATATATAGATATATTTTTTTGTCGTTTAGGATCGTAAGGGATCACCGTGACCTCCCGACTGCTTTGTGTTTAAATAAAATAAAGACTCGGTTCAGCGTCCGGTGTAAATCAGACGTACGTCAGTGGAAGTCGTGTAAATAAAAGACGTAGATTTTTATTACAAAAACAGGAGGAACGGGAGGTTATTATGTCCACGCAGCTGATCCAGATTCAGCGTTTATTCTCCTTTTGTCACCAGTCGAAATCTTACTGTACCTGGTTTCTACACATCGTGACATCAATTAAAAGAAGCTTTTAAATGTTAAATATATTCACAGTGATTTAAACAACAAGCGGTAAGCGTACGGTAAGCAGGAGGTGTCGTGTAGTGATGAGTGATAAGCAGTAACTATATTACTGTTCTGTACAGGATTCATATGTGTTGGTTATTCGGCTGTAAATCAGGTGAGGCAACTTTACAGAGGTGTTTCTGATTTTATAGTTTTAATACATAAGTTTTTTTTTTTTTTAAAGTTCAATGACCTTTTTTTAATATCTAAAGCAAACACTAAGATGTTTGGATAGGTGTGTTTTTTGTTTTTATTACTAACCATTCAGCGTTATTGAGGTTCAGTGTTTCAATATTTGGTGCTCAGTTTTGCAGCAGAGGAAATTTGAAGTCACACTGTTTAAGAGGTGTGAAATGTGTGGCTTCGGCCATTTTAGGTCTTTCCTCCGCCTCTCGGGGACCGTCCCAAACCATGCCAAACCCGGAATTTGGAACAAAACGAAGCCCGGAGGGAAAGAGAGGCGGAAAAAGTGAAAAAAGAAAGAAAGATTACAATGTAGAATGCAAAATGTACAATTTTGCTTAGCATTGATGTTTTGTAAATATGGAGCATAAAGGACAGTGGAATATTGGACTGTGTGTGTGTGTGTGTGTGTGTGTGTGTGTGTGTGTGTGTGTGTGTGTGTGTGTGTGTTTGTGTGTGTGAGAGAGAGAGAGCGAGAGCATTACACGCTGATGTGTAAAAAAAGAATGACAGACAGATGACAGAGTGTTGAAGCTTTGTTAGTCACTCAGCTCTAGACACGGCAAGATAGCCAACACACACACACACACACACACACACACACACACACACACACACACACACACACACACACACACACACACACACACACACAGAATTACATCATACCACAGTTTAAATTTTATTTCAGCACCTCACTGCAGGCTCTCACAAGATTAATGAAAAAATAATGTCCAGCTTTCAGAGAAGAAACAGAAAGAGAAAAGCAAAACAAATCTTTAAATCTTTTCTAAATCTCACTTCTTTGGCTGCGCAGCAAGTTTGGAGTCAGAGTGCTGCGTCCTGCTGGGGTTCAGACCAGAGTGCACACACACACACACACACACACACACACACACACACACACGCACGCACACCACAGACCGGCCAAGTGTCGTACTAACTGTAAGTTGGAAACAGTGAAAAATAGACAATGCAAAAGTTCATCACTGTAACACACACTGTAGCACACACACTCACACACACACTGTAGCAAACACACGCACACACACACAGTAATACACACTGTAGCACACACACTCACACACACACTGTAGCACACACACTCACACACACACAGTAACACACACTGTAGCACACACACTCACACACACACACAGTAACACACACTGTAGCACACACACTCACACACACACTGTAGCACACACACTCACACACACACTGTAGCAAACACACGCACACACACACAGTAATACACACTGTAGCACACACACTCACACACACACTGTAGCACACACACTCACACACACACAGTAACACACACTGTAGCACACACACTCACACACACACAGTAACACACACTGTAGCACACACACTCACACACACACTGTAGCACACAGACTCACACACACACAGTAACACACACTGTAGCACACACACTCACACACACACAGTAACACACATTGTAGCACACACACTCACACACACACTGTAGCACACACACTCACACACACACAGTAACACACACTGTAGCACACACACTCACACACACACTGTAGCACACACACTCACACACACACAGTAACACACAGTAGCACACACTGTAACACACACTCACACACTCACACACACACTGTAGCACACACACTCACACACACACTCACACACACACAGTAACACACACTGTAGCACACACACTCACACACAGTAACACACACTGTAGCACACACACACACACACAGTAACACACACTGTAGCACACACACTCACAGACAGAGGTTTTAATTTCACAATATTGTGTGTGAAGGTGAATTCAGCATACTGTGTTTATGAACACATGGCTATAGTATAGCAGTGATGTGATGTTGTTGATGATGTTGATGAGGATGATGATGATGAGAATGAGGAGGATGAGGATGATGATGATGTCATTTCAGCGTAATAAATATCTAATTTTTCACCATGTTTAAACCTACCTTTACTCATACAACAGACATAAAACCACAAATTTTGCTATTTCAGGATTGCAGTATGTTAATGAAGACACTAAGAAGCTATAGCACGGGATGAGAGAGACAGAAACGGAGTGAGTGTGAGAGAGAGAGAGAGAGAGAGAGAGAGAGAGAGAGAGAGAGAGAGAGAGAGAGAGAGAAGGGTACAGCCCAGTCTGCCGTTTCTTTGGCATTGGTCTCAGTGAGCTGTGTGTAGAAGGTGCCAGAAGCTCCTCTCTGCCAACCTCTCTCCCTCTGATCCTCTCTCTCTCTCTCTCTCTCTCTCTCTCTCTCTCTCTCTCTCTCTCTCTCTCTCTGTCTGTTTCTCTCTCTCTCTTTCTGTCTGTTTCTCTCTCTCTCTCTCTGTCTCTCACTTTCTCTCCTTCTGTCTGTTTCTCTCTCTCTCTCTCTCTCTCTCTCTCTCTCTCTCTCTCTCTCTCTCTCTCTCTCTCTCGGAGCACTCAATTCTTGCCTTAACCCTCCGCCTTATCCTCCACAACACTTTTTTTTTTGACAATTAAGCACAACACAAGCCTCGTCTGTGTCACGTCATTCATCCCGTTCAGCATTAACGTGTATGACGAAGGCCAGAAATTCACAAGATTCCCGTTCACGTCTCCGGGTGAAATCTACTTCAGTGTCATGTCACTCATCGACTGGAGGCCGGTTAAAGCTGCTGCTTTAAGGACTTGTATCCTATCATTAGCGACGTCAGCTCTCGAAACACTACGCACAGTAACAGTTCATTTCTATCGGTTCCACTAGAGAGGATTGAGTTGCGTGAACGTCTTGTCTGTGAATCGTCTTCTAAGAGTTCCTAAGAGAGACATTTTAAATCGTTGACTCTCTTAAATTGAGCGCAGTCTTAATGGTCGTCCTTGTTCCTGGATCTGGAATGTTTTAAGTAAAAAATGTTCACAATTGTTTGTGATAACAAACACTGTGGGCTGTGGGTTCAAATCCCAGAGCTACCAAAGAGACAAGAGCCTAAATCCCCGTGTGCACAGTACCACCACTGTGGACATCACTCTGGATAGGATTTGACACCTTGCTTCAGAATAAACTCTGACCCGTTTCAATAAGCACATCCTATCAAACCGGACCAGACCAAAGCCGGAACTTGCGTCGTCGAGCAACGTTGGTGAAAATGAATCTCAGCTAGCTGCAATGACACAGCTTTAACCTTTACTCATCATTTTGTTCAGAAATGTGACAAAAGAACATGAGCTTTCCTTTCCTCCTCTTGGTTTACGCCGTGCGGAGGAGAGGAAAGCTTGCTGTGTGAGTTGTTTACACACTTAACAGGATAATAGAGTGAGAGAATGAAAAAGCCGGCTAGTGTATCAGTGTCTGTGTGCAATTGTGTGTGTTTGTACAGATGTCTGTCATACTATAAGCTCCTCACTGATTACCTGTGTGTGTGTGTGTGTGTTTGGATGGTGGCATGTACATTTATGTGCATGCATGTGTGAAGTTTGGTGTCGTCTGGCACCCGAAACTCCGTCTGGTGTCCGGGTCGCGGCCTCTGGTTGCCATGGCAGCGTAGGACAGCATTCGCGGTGACCGATGCCGTGGTCCAGACGATAGTGCCAGCTTTACTGCGGTGCATGCGTGTTTGTGTTCGTGTGTGTGTGTGTGTGTGTGAGTGAGTGAGTGTGTGTTGCGTACACATCAGTTTGCCAGTAAGACTTGGGTGCCAACTAGCTGCTAATGCCTCCAGTCACACCTTCGTCTGGTGTAAAGTCAGACAACGAAGGACATACCGTATGAAAGGACTTTATTATTGAATTCATTGCAAATGCTTTAAATAAAGCTTTTATTGTAAGATTTATGATTTCAGCATTGTTATATTCCCGTTCGTAAAGAGTCTGATTTGGATCATCTTTTAAGTGCCTTTTTCCTAGAAGTTTATTTTATACTTTTTCTGTAGCAATAAGTTGACACACTTGCTATCCGTCCTGCGGCCTTTCCAAAGAAAAAACTCTAAGCGCCCAAACAGCCCCCCAACACACACAGACACACACACACACACACACACACACACACACACACACACACACACACACACACACACACACACAAACAAGCCATTCCTCATCAGCGATTGGCTTTGATTTCGACTGGTGTCATGGCAACCGTGTGTCCCAGTAAACCTTGCTTGGGCAAAATCCAAGGTGCGAAGAGGGCACTGACGGTCGGCATGGAGACATCGGCCGTCTGGTGACATGGCCACCGTGCTTGGGAGAGGTGTTGGGAAGAGCAGCGTCCCGAATATCACATGATACAGAGCGGAAAGAGGGATGGAGAGACTGTATATAGAGAGAGCTGGCAGGTTGCGTTGATCTATGCAACATGGCTCTGCGCCCAGATTCGACTCCTACATGGACAAGAGACAGAGAGTCAGTGTGCGAGAGAGAGAGAGAGTGTCTCTGTGTGTGTGTGTGTGTGTGAGGGGGGAGAGAGAGAGAGAGAGAGAGAGCACTATATAGTCTACTGTATATACACTTGGTTATTTTGAGTGTCGTCTGAAACGAAATGTTCGGCTTCTATAATCACAAACACATTTCCAGTCAGAGTCTAAAGCTCAGCCAAGTTGTACAGGAACAAAAGCTGCTGAAGGTGTAGCCATGATAAAATAACCTGCGCTTTTGTTCATAAGAAACTAATAAAGAACTGTATAGAGAAAAGTGTTTAAATAGACAGCACCGCTACTCCGAGGCCCTGGATTCGTCCTGATCCTGTCTATAATCACTCAGGATCCTAAATGGAGGAGCAGGAGTTCAAATTTACGCTGATCATCTTGTGTATAGCAGTTGGCCCAGGTCTTAAACTCTATGTAGTATATAGTATATAGTATATAACACTATGTTCTATATATATATATATATATATATATATATATATATATATATATATATATATATATATATATATATATATATATAATACACACGCACATAGAGAGAGAAAGAGAGAACACACGTGTACATCAGGAGGTCAGATCGGGTCAGCGAGGGCTATTTTTAAGTCACACTTGGAAAACACACAGATGTGTTCAGACGCAGTCTTTGTCTTGGCACAAAGGCAGTTATTACATTGAGAGAGAAAGACAGAGAGAACCAGAGGGAGAGAGAGAGAGAGAGAGTCAAAGTGAGACAGAGTGAGAGACAGACAGAGACATGCTCAATGAGAGACAAAAACACACAAATATAGAAAGACAAGCACAGAGAGTGAGACAGGGACATGGAGACAGAGTGGGAGAGATAGAAAGAGAGAGAGAGAGAGAGAGAGAGAGAGAGAGAGAGTCAAAGTGAGACAGTGTGAGACAGGGACATGGAGACAGTGAGAGAGAGAGAGAGAGAGAGAGAGAGAGAGTCAAAGTGAGACAGAGCGTGAGACAGGGACATAGAGACAGAGTGAGAGAGATAGAAAGAGTGAGAGTGAGAGAGGTAGAAAGAGTGAGTGAGAGAGAGAGAGAGGGAGAGAGAGAGAGAGACAGAGAGAGAGTCAAAGTGAGACAGCGTGAGACAGGGACATGGAGACAGAGAGAGAGAGAGAGAGAGAGAGAACAAGAGAGAGAGAGAGAGTCAAAGTGAGACAGAGTGATAGACAGACAGAGACACGCGCTAATGAGAGACACATACACACAAACATAGAAAGACAAACACAGAGAGTGAGACAGGACATAGTGAGAGAGAGAGAGAGAGAGAGAGAGAGAGAGAGAGAGAGAGAGAGAGAGAGAGAGTGAGACACAGAGACATTGAGAGAGAAAGGCACAAACACACACAGTGAGTAAGAGAGACAGAATCCCAGAGAGAGAGATTATGGTTTAGACCTACAGCATTGACTCTGTAATATTGCTGTACTCAGTTTCAATGCAGGATAAATATGATATATACAGTAATGTCCTACTTGTGGATACACCGGTATTAAATCACCCCCCCTCCCTCTCTCTCTCTCTCTCTCTTTCCTGCTCTGCGTCTGCGTAGTATTTGTCTTGGGTTTGATCGTACCGCCTGATCCTTTCACACACACACATGGAACCCATCTGAACGGGTTCGGTTTATTTATGTTTTGTTAATTCTCTGGCCATCGTTCATCACCTAAACAAAACCCAAACCTCAAATCTCTCCTTCTGACAAACTCCTCCTCCCGACTCGCTCGCGTACATGTGGTCATCAGATGGAAGCATCTCGCTGCCGCCATCAGAGCTTTTTTCGGATTTTTTTTTTTTAATAAAAGAAATAATTAAGGTGTGTAGTAAGAGCATAAGACGCGCGCTGGCCAATCGGAGACGAGCTTTTGTTTTCCGTGGACCTGCTAATCAAACTGTACTGTTTACACGTTAATTGTTCTTTCACAGTTGATAATGATGCTGATGTCTTTTTCAAAGCAGGACTAAAATAGTGAAGAACAGCTTACATTTTTTCTGCTTTGGCACTCATGTAGGTCCACCTGCCAACACACACACATATACACACACACACACACACACACACCTGGGCCTCATTGACGCAGCGCAGGTTTTCCCAGAGTGCCACAGTTGCAGAGGAAGTGGACATGTTACCTGGATCACTGCTTGGCAACACTTGCTGCCAAAGAATTCTGCCAATCGGCACCAATCACGCTGCGACCGTAGTGTTATTATTGTTGTTGATATTATTGTCTCCGCCGCCAGAAAGAGACGCATGAGTGCTTTCTCCGTGTAAACAGTTGTCGTGTCTATCCCGTTCTGTACAACTCACATTTTTGTCTCGTGACTCAAGCTGAAATCAGCTACACATCGACTAAATCGTTGCGTTTATTGATTATGATTTATTATTTTCAATTGTATTCTTATCATCAAACTCCTGCGTACGTTCTAGCAGTGAATGCTATTTTTTTTTCCAGATCCTCCGGTGCGTTTATGTCTATGTTTACATCACAGCGTTAACTAGAAACACGGGGATAATGAAAAAGCCATTAGCACTCGACAGCATCCAAAATGCTACAGTGTAAGATTCAGCTCCCTCAGTTTGCCTCCACAGTCTCACACGTCTCACACGGGTTGTGTTTGTGAAACGTCAATGCCGATAAAGTGAGGTTTGGAAAAAAATAAACACAGAGAGTGTGTGTCAGTGGGAGCTAAAGAAGATCATGATCTCTCTTTCACACACACACACACACACACACACACACACACACACACACACACACAAAGGTGTGGCGGTGCAGAGTTTGATGTTTCTGCATAGTATCATTTCATTGCTGTGCCTGGAGGGGTGTGTATGCGAGTGTGTGTGTGTGTGTGTGTGTGTGTGTGTGTTTGAGAGGTTATTTAAGGTTTAAGGTATGCTTACCTTGCATGGTGGTGTTTATTCAGTTGGTACGATGAAGACAACAGATTAAGTAATTTGTTTGCAGTATAAGTAGAAGGTTATTATGGTACAGTAGCAGAAAGTCCTGAATAACCGACAAGAGAATTCTGGAACAATCCACAGATGTATTCCAGGATCTCTAAAAGAAAATATGTGAATTCTGAGTATCAAAAAAAAAAAAAAAAGTAAATAAAAGCGTCAGAAGGATCATTAGAGGGAAATAAAAAATTCCATCGATGGAATTCCAAACTTTTCCCCAATATAAACTTCATGATTTTTTCTTCATGATACGTTCCTGAATGATATTAGAGAATTCCGAAAATAGCTCATAGTTAAACGTCAGAGCGATCAGCGAAGAATACTGGAGCAATCACCGGTGAAGTACGGCGCGACGGACGGATAGAGAATTTCGGGATTTCAGAATGATCAGCAGAGAATTCCTATAAGATTGAATTTGCTAAAACAATCCACTGATAACTTCCAGAATAATTTCAGAGAATTCCAGAATAAACTGCGCCGATTTCCCAACGATGCAGACGATTATTCTGTAACGAAATAAAGAACATCGCACACTGTACAGAACAACAAATTTCACAACGGACGTTTCGCAAAAAACCTGTACAGCAAATTCACAAGAAATTTCACAAAGCAATTTTACAAAAACATAAATAAATGACGTAAGAATTCACAAAACAAATACACATTTTATTTTAACCACGTTCCAGGTAGTGATCCGGAGTCATCTATTAGTCATTACGGGGACTGCCAGGAGCAGCTGTGGCTCGGCGACGCAGGGATATTAACTCCAGGTGTTTTAACGAGTGCGCAGAGAGTTGACTCTTAAAGCACGTTACAGATCAGACGCTTGTAATAAGCGTACTTCTGACACTCTGTGATAGAAGAGAAGCGCTCACAGAGTGTGTTCGTTGGACTGTCGAGGTTCAGGTTAGCTTGTTTAATTCCTGTAAAATACTATAAGCCTCAAAAGACCACATCCTCGGCACTCGGCTAACGACATCATGCTATTAGTGAAAGTCAGAGCCTCGGGCTGCTTGGAGCAGATTCAGCTCAAGCAGCAGGTCTGAACCACATCCTCCATGCAGCGCTACGCCGCCCTCACTCTTAACTGGCTGCAATCGAATTTAGTTGAACTGAATTCAACTGAGCCTTAATTTGAGTTTGCACAAGCGGCGTCATTATGAGGAAACCGGCTAAACATAAATCAGCCGTCTGAATATTGACAAGTCGCAGCCTGAAGAGACGGTGTGAAAGTGAGACGCAGAGAAACGGGAGAGGCGAATGCCGAGGGAGGGAAGGGTGGGATCGAGCCGAGGAAATGTGAAAAAGGAGTGTGAGACGGAGAGAGCGAGCGTTAGAGAGGTAAAGCCAAGGAAAGAGGGAGGAAGACAGAATGTGTGTGTGTGTGTGTGTGTGTGAGTGAGAGAGAGAGAGAGAGAGAGAGAGAGAGAGAGAGAGAGAGAGAGAGAGAGAGAGATACACAGAGCTTTTTTGAGGTCACAGTGCAGAATATCACACTGGAATGTGGAATGCTGAACCAGTGCCAACACAAACACACTACACACACACTAGACACAAACACACACACACACACACACACACACACACACACACACACACACCAGGTCTTAGACGCCCTTCTTTTTAAGGAGGCTTTTTGTTGCAAGGAGTGTCATCCGGCGCACATACTGTACGCCAAGCGGTTGCCGAGCCTCTGACAGACAATCAGAGCAGAATCGGTGGTCCGTAGTCAGTCGTTCTGTCTGAACGATATAATGAAGAATTCCCCCCTACAGAGTGACATACAGACAGCTGCTTTTATCCCGTATCACTCAGTGTCACTGTCCAGGTACCAGTCAGATGGCTAGATGACATTTGCAGATATTCTGTGATATAACATCCGAACGATTGATCGAATTCTCAAATCTGATTGGTCAGAAGGTGTGGAATAAACCATATAACCATATAACTCATGTAAGATCATCTCTAAGTTCTTGTAAGATGTTACCGTATCCATAGTAACGGTGCATTTGCAGGGAGTTTTGACATAAACAATTTTACAATCAGTTAATGTTTATCAGAGTTTTTAACCTATTGATTTTGCATGAGAAGTCTTTCTCTCTTACTTTCTCTCTCTCTCTCTCTCTCTCTCTCTCTCTCTCTCTCTCTCACTTTCTCTCTGCCTCTCTCTTACTTTCTCTCTCTGCCTCTCTATCCCACTTTCTCTCTCTGCCTCTCTATCCCACTTTCTCTCTGTCTCTCTCTCACTTTCTCTCTCTGTCTCTCTCTCTCACTTTCTCTCTCTGCCTCTCTATCCCACTTTCTCTCTCTGCCTCTCTATCCCACTTTCTCTCTGTCTCTCTCTCACTTTCTCTCTCTGTCTCTCTCTCTCACTTTCTCTCTCTGCCTCTCTATCCCACTTTCTCTCTCTGTCTCTCTCTCTCACTTTCTCTCTCTGCCTCTCTATCCCACTTTCTCTCTCTGTCTCTCTCTCTGTCTCTCTCTCACTATCATTTTTTTTGACATTTGTAGTTCCACATGTATTTTAGAGGAAGAGAAACTGGAAGAATTGCTCGATTATCCAAACACCAAATGGTACAACCGTGTAAATCTAAGGCCGCTCTGTAAATAAGGCAGAAAGAGAAAGCAGAAAACATTAAAAAGAAAAAAAAAGACAAAAAAGGAAGGAAACGAAGTCTTTTCTGCCAAGAAATTACCTCATTGTGTATCCATAATTTTAAGGCCAAAGAGAAAGTCAGAAAGCACATTTGCTATTAATTTAACCTTCGGAGAGCAAGCTGTGAAGCAGCAGGGCACTAGACAGGTAAAAAGTGATGAAGAAAGGGAGAGAGGTGTGTGTGTGTGTGTGTGTGTGTGTGTGTGTGTGTGTGTGTGTGTGTGTGTGTGTGTGTGTGAGTATTGATGATAGGTTTTCCCGGTCTGTTCGGGACGAGGCCGATTTTCCATTTGTATCATTTCCCTGTGAAAGGAGAAGAGGACTACACAGCTGAGAAAGATATTACCTGATAAAGATAGGTATTATCATCCCTTTGTGTGTGTGTGTGTGTGTGTGTGTGTGTGTGTGTGTGTGTGTGTGTGTGTGTGAAAGAGAAGGAAAGAGAGAAAAGGAAAATAGTGATCTAATGCTTGACCACAAGAAGCTGTTTATCCGACGGAAAGCCGCTTGCCCCGCAGGAGTTCTCATTTAATCAACATTATAAATTGTTTATAAAACTCTCGCGGTCGAAATTTGCCCGAAGTGAAACACTGATTTGTGTATGCTTGGCTCTCTAAGCAACATTAAAAAAAAATCATATCATGCTAAAAAATGTTTTTTGTGAGAAGCATTAAGTAGTGACATAAAGCCAGAGTGTTGTTCATTCTGTTGGGCCAGAGACAAACTTCTCTTTTCATCTGCTTTCTATTTTTCACGCCATCAATCAATGTGACGTGGCATAAAACTCGGCCGGTGCGGCCATGTTTTTTACAGATCAGCATCAGCCCAAATTGTCCTGAATAAGAGGATGTGTATCGTCCATCGGTCCATTTCAATACAATCACTTCATAAAATGTGAACGATTGAATTGTTTGATCACAAGAGTCACATAGAACTCAGCTCATTAACTCATGATCACTTGTGTAACATCAACGGGGGACAAAATACACTGAACATTTTCGAGCATTCGAGAATTAAATGTTAAATATTCAAATATAAACTATTAAAAATGAAATATTTCAAACTGACAGAAAGAGCCAGCGCTACGTGACTAGCTACTGCACTAAACAGTCCGACAAAAGGAAATTCTGCAAACTCACACATTAGCACATTAGAACTGAAGACAAATCTCACCTAGATAAGATCGAGATCATTTAGCTTCCTAGCCAGTAGAACAAACTCAATTACAAATGTCTAACTCTTTACTAACAACCACATTAAATATACTCAGGGCTGTCAAGTGTCACGCATTGAGAGTGACAGTCACTCATGTCTGTCTTTTGTCACGTTCTCTCACCACACATCGTATTTCTCACACAGAAAAACCTTTTGACTATTTATCATATAGTAAAACATAATGTATCCCAAAATGTATCAGTCCGCACCGCTGTCTCTATGGAACCAGGCAGGAATCAAGCGGGCAGGCAATTATTTACAGGGATTTTAGAGCAGCGTAACAGATATTATGTCATCGGGTAGGCGTGGCCTATTTGATAATCTAACCCTAACACTAACCCTAACCATAACCGTAGTTTTTGGTTGTTTATTTGTCGAAAATAAATCTACCTGTATGACTGTTTTGTCCTTCGTAGTAGTTTTTATAAAGAGGACGTTTTTCCAAGACCTCCGTAAACACGCCCACTTTAGGAAACCCCTGGAATTTAGTGAATGCCGAATCAAGCGCGTCATCACTGGAGTTCTTAGTCGAGTCTGACGCTTATCAGCCAATCAAAAAAAGAGGCTACACAATAGCCAATCAGAAAATAGCACTATTGTATCTGGGAAAGATTTAACGCAACAACCAATGAAAAAAAAATGCAAATCCTGGAATTGTTCAGCATCATCAAAATGTCTTCAAAACTTCAGAGCCCTGCATACTGTTTACAAACTATACAGTAACTAGCACACAAGCTAATTTACAAAAATGCCCTAGCTAGCAAATGTAACAAGCTAATTTACAAAAATGCCCTAGCTAGCAAATGTAACAAGCTAATTTACAAAAATGCCCTAGCTAGCAAATGTAACAAGCTAATTTACAAAAATGCCCTAGCTAGCAAATGTAACAAGCTAATTTACAAAAATGCCCTAGCTAGCAAATGTAATAAGATAATTTACAAATCCCAGCTAGCAAATTTAACATTATCATTCGCTAAACATAACCAGCGAGCCAATTATAACGAGCTAACTTACAAACCATGACAAAATCATCAAACCGTCTTAGATACAAAACACAAAATTGCTAAACAAGTTTCAAATAAATCGAAACTTTATTCAACATACAACTTTAGATTTGATGAATTTTAAAGGGAACGACAAATGAACAACGTTGTTGCAAAGTTTGGTTAAGAATAATCCGAAGGTCAAAGTGTACATGCAAAAGTCTGTTTATTCTCCTGTAATAAATAATCGAATATTTTACAAATCATCTAAAAGACTTTCAGTAACCAAGTCCAGTTTCTCCAGAGTTATTTTCTTCTCACGTGTTACAGCACGTTAAAACGAACAGAACGAACGAGTCACATCGAACAAGTGTCTAAAAATATTTTCAACCCAGAATTAACCCAGAAAATCTGTGAATTAAAGAAACTCCCACATTCCCTCTATGGTCTTCAGCTGTCAGGGACATCCCTGAGCATGTGGAGGTTATCAGACACCTGTGACGATGAGAAATGCTGCTTATATTTCTAATATATGAGATCTGAATATATCGAGTTGTGTAAAATATAGAGTTTTATCAAGGGACATTCTCACAAAGTAGCTTTACAGAAATACATCGATTCAGGATAGGAACCAAAACGTATACGTTCATCCTGAACGAGGAGCCAGAGACGACAGGGGTGAGGAAAAACTCCCTGAGATGACATGGGATGCACTTACAGTATTTCCAGGGAATTCAGAACAACGGAACAGATATTGCGTCATCGGGTAGGCGTGGCCTATTTGATAATCTAACCCTAACCCTAAACCTAACCCTAACCGTAGTTTTTGGTTGTTTATTTGTTTTTGAAAATAGCTTAACTGTAAGATAATAAAGCATAATAGATATAAAATATAAAATCTACCTGTATGACTGGTTTGTCCTTCATTATCCATCGTAGGTACGCTCTTTTTTTTTTTTTTTTTTTTTGAAAGAGGGTGTTTTTCAGAGACCTCCAGAAACACGCCCACTTTATGTCGTGGTAACGAAACCCCTGGAATTTAGTGAATGCCGGGATGACATGAGAAAGAAACCATAGGGGAGCCATTCTCATCTGCGGGACACCGGAGAGGGTGATTAGTAATTGTTTTTCTCCGGTAACTGTAAACTTTATGCTCAAAATGTGTGACTTGGTTAACCAGAACATTCAGTCGAGTTTTAATGGTTAGTTTGGTTAATAATCGCTTTATCGGTATGAAAAATCCGAACGGATGATCCGCAAGACACGAGAAGTAAAGACACAAAACAGACACGAGCGTGGAAGTCCTCCTTATGAGCAGTAGAACGTAACGTAGAGTTCTTCATTCTTCCTTCTCCAGTCATTCTGAAATACTGCCACTGATTTCGATCTTTATTTATTTAGTCAGACTGTTCCGATGTTGTTGTAGAGTTGTTTAGGGCATATTAGCATGAGGTGTGTTTATCGCTGCAGTTTATTGCTTATTGTTCTCTGTGTTACCGCTTCTGTCGTTTTCGCCTGAGAGCCTTTTCTCGTGGAAGCTTGTGTCTTGCACCTTTTTGCATTTGCAGTTCCACGAAATAAAAAAACGCTTAATTCGTAGCCTTAATACAAAATAAAGAAAAATATTCTAGCAAAGAGAAGATGAGTGTGTGTGTGTGTGTGTGTTCTCATGTGGGAACGTCATGCTTTTCCGTCGGACACATGGAGTCCTGTTGGTTCAAAGGTATACAGAAATATTTCGGCTTTATGGCTAAATAGTCAGACGGCTGGTTTCTTTGAATCAATCCCCACTTTTCTGTTTTTTTCACTCTGAGTGAGTGAGTGAGTGAGTGTTTTTTTAAGGGTATTTCAATGCTTTGCTGTTTTTCCGGTACTTTGTTAGTCAGACTAACTCAGTTCACCCAGTTTTACTTGAAAAACATATTCTGTGACACGTTTTTTTTTCAGATTTCACTTCATGTTTTTATTAATAAATTATCCTCTGCGTTCACTTAATACCAGGAGTCCATGATGCGCCTCATGCTCATGAATCTCATGCCACCGTAGTCCCTGAAGTTGCGATACTCTCCAGGGCCGAAGTACCACATCTTGCCTCTGTAGTGAGGATTCTCGTACATGAGCCAGTGGCCGTCCATCACGTTGCAGGACATGCAGCCGCTGGACCAGTGGTAGCGATCCGTGAAGGAATCGCAGTCATCCGTCGCCTCCATCATCTGCCCCATGAAGTTGTCTCTCTCGTAGATCCTCATCCTGTAGGATCCCCTGTACTGTTATAGGAAGCATGATTAGTTGCTATAAAACACACCAACACATGGCGAAGAAAACATCATTTAGAGATGATGATAATAATAATAATCTTCATCCTACCATGGGGATCATGCGACAGGATTTGATGCAGTTGTTACCCCAGCCCCACATGCTCATGTAGTCAGCGTACTCGCCTCGTCTCATGAAGTACTGGTTGCCCATGTAGTTGGGCCGGTCGTACACCATCCAGCAGCCGCTCTCCACCCTACACGAGTGGCAGCGGCTCATGTAGCTGGACATATCCGAGCAATCGCCGCTGCACTCATAGGAGCGGCCCTGGAAGTTCCTGTCCTCGTAGAAGATAACCTATAGATCAGAGCACAGAGAGGAAACTTAACATGAAATGATGACACTGGCATGACGATGCTTCGTTAAATCAGTACAAACCAGTTTGCTTACCTTGCCCATGGTGATGATACCGGTGTCTGTGTGTCCCAGCACTTGCCTGGTGATGAACTGATACTGAGCTTCAGTTTAAACTCTGCCATTTATACCTGACCGAACCCCAAAGAGCGCATACTTCCTATTGTATAAAATCCTGACCAAGCAAAAACACACAGAGGCCACCACACTGTTTGTGCCACATGTCACATTTCCAGTCTCCAGAAGACTTTAGAATGAGCGCCACAAGCAAGACAAAACTGCTGAGCTTTCTTTCTTTCTTTCTTTCTTTCCTCTTTTGCCCCATACAGTCTACGGCTAATCTGTGTTTCGTACACAAAAAACAAGCTATAGAAATCCTAACCTACAGACCGTTTCTCTAACACGGGCTCTTCTGCCATTAAATAAAACCAAACAAAAGCATACCGTTTTACATCATCGTAGCACGATGTAACAGGCGATCGATTAATCGAGGTGTTAATTAACGTGGTTTGCTAAGCTCATGTCTAACGTAGCTAGCTTACCGCTTAGGGAGTTACACCGCTGGTCTAACAGCACTTTAATCATCTTACACTTATTCCGCTTGGTATAGTTTTTAATCCAGGTTTTGTGTGTGTTTTTCAGAAGTGGATTAATGGGGTCAGGATTAATGTGATCCTAATGTTATCCAGTGGTCACGACTCATTAGTGTGTGTGTGTGTGTGTGTGTGTGTGTGTGTGTGTGTGTGTGTGTGTGTGGAATAGGCTGAACAGTAAAATTTTTTATCAGCAGTATTCTACTTAATTAATAATGAAGAATTGTTCCACAGAGAGCTGGGGTTCATGACTAATAGAAAAACAAAACATTTAATTGATTGATTGATTGATTGATTGATTGATATTTATTCCTTGGTTATATATTATTCATGACAGGGTTTGTGTTGATGAAAACTGAAAAAACTAATATTTTGTTAGATACAGTATTAGATATCTGATATGTATAGTAGTGGGTTCTCTCTCTCTCTTTCTCTCTCTCTCTCTCTCTCTCTCTCTCTCTCTCTCTGTCTGTCTCTCTATCTCCCTCTTTCTCTCACTCCCTCTCTCTCACTCCCTCTCTCTCTCTGTCTCTCTCTCTTTCTCTCTCTGTCTGTCTCTCTCTCTGTGTCTGTCTCTCTGTCTGTCTGTCTGTCTGTCTCTGTCTCTCTATCTCTCTCTTTCTTTCTCTCACTCCCTCTCTCTTACCCCCCCCTCTCTCTGTCTCTTTCTCTCTCACTCCCTCTCTCTTACTCCCTCTCTCTTACTCCCTCTCTCTCTCTCTCTCTCTCTCTCTCTCTCTCTCTCTCTCTCTCTCTCTCTCTCTCTGTTTGTTGATGAAAGGACTGACACGTGCTGGGGGTCAAAGGTTAAGAAAGCTGTGTGTGGGGGGGAGCAGCATGAGGTCAGGCTTCTCCCTCATGCTTAACCAGGCATGCCAAAGGTCAAAGGTTACAAAAACTGTGATGCATGGCAGCTGTGTGTGTGTGTGTGTGTGTGTGTGTGTGTGTGTGTGTGTGTGTGTGTGGTACACAGTCTCTGTCTTTTCTTACTGCTTCACGCAAGCGCAATCTAGCTGTTTTTCTCACACCTTCCATCCGTCGTGCTCATCAGACACACAGCTGTCGTCTCTGGTTCAAGTTTAATAGGGGGATCACACAAATAGTCGAGTCAGGTCATCGCGGTCATTTACACTCTCTGCTCTGTGTGTATGTGTGTGTGTGTAGCTGCTCGCTGGTGGTCACACATTGTTATACAGAACCTGTTCTCCATTTAATCCGCTAATCCTGATTTTTCTGGCATTTCTTGTGACATCACTCTGTTTAACAGCAGAAGTTTTGTAAAGCAAATATAGAACTGATTGCATCATGAAGAAGCGTTTATTCTGATTTATACTTATTATTATACTTATACTCAACTGCTCTACTAGCCGATACATATTCAACTAGTGTCGTGGCCTAATGGTTAGAGAGTCTGACTCCTAACCCTAAGGTTGTGGGCTCGAGTCTCGGGCCAGCCACGACTGAGATGCCCTT
>NC_062535.1:15161570-15164070 GCF_022655615.1 Tachysurus fulvidraco | reverse complement strand
TTTTCTCTTCTCTTCTCTTTTCTTTTTCCATTTTCTCATCTCTTTTCTTTCCTTTTCTTTTCTTTTCTTACTTCTTTTTTCTTCTCTTCTCTTCTCTTCTCTTCTCTTCTCTTCTCTTCTCTTCTCTTCTCTTCTCTTCTTCCTTTCTGCTCATCCACCATCTCCTTTCTTCTTTTCATCGCTGTCCGTCCAGCGCTCTTTGTATTAAATAGAGCAGTCATTGTGTGCTCTGAATCAGAGGTGATAGCGGAGAGGCCACCACGGAAACACCGACATCTTTCCCGTAAGAAAGTGAAGTGAGGATGTAAAAAAACCCAAAAACAAAACCCTGAGAGAAAGTCGAGAAGGAATCACTTCCCCAAACAGACGAGTACAGTAAGAACAGCCTTATCGGCTGCCGCGCGCCTCAAAGCCTCAAAGCCTCGCTTATCTCAAAGCCAAAGATTATTTTTCTTCACTCTTCCTCTAACTCATGCTCTCACTCTTTTTGTTTGTTGTAGTCTGTTCCCAAGGATGGCTTGTAGAGAAAGGCGTCTGTCTCCTCCCTTCGCTTTTCTCTTCCTGCTTCATTTTATCGCCTCTTCTCCCACTCCCACGCTCATGTAATCACTCAGCTTTTAAATAAAGACTGCCTGCTTTTGGACACTTTTCCATGCAGGGTCAAGGTTGTGTGTGTGTTTGTGTGTGTGTGTGTGTGTGTGTGTGTGTGTGTGTGTGTGTGTGTGTGTGTGTGTGTGTGTGTGTGTGTGTTGTGTGTGCTTTCATCTTTGTAGCAGTGCATTAGAGCTAAAACCGATTCATTAAACAGCGCAAAAAGCTTGAACATGGCTCACGTGCCCGTTTTTTAAGCTCTGTGACGTCCTCTGTAGGTTTTTTTACCAGAGAAAACATCACATCATATAGTGTCCAAAACATAAACACGTCTGTTTAAGATAGCCATTATCATCTGAGCCAGATTTCTTTTTGCCTGTTCAGGCCAAATATCTGCAAACACCATCTGCAATTGCTCTCATACACAAATTACCTTCTTTTTCTCTCTCCGCTAATTCTTTGCGATATCTCTGTTACGGTTCCTGTGGGACGCATATCTGAGAAGAATGCTTTCCTGTCCCGAGCGTTCCCATAGTGCGTAGCGGCTGCAGCGGCTAACAAGGGAGCCATGAAACTCTGAGTGAGGGAGAGAGAGAGAGATTGAAAGAGAGAGATAGACAGAACAGAGACAGAGCCGTTATAAATGAGATCTCAGAGGACCTGTAGGATCGGCCATGATCGCAGAAGCAGACGCACGGAGCTCCAAAGCCCCGTCCTCTTATTAAGTAATAGCGCGGTTTGCGAATTCGATTTTTTATTTTTTTTTCACGTCTTTCACATTTGTCTTTCCACTCACCCCCACTGGAGCCCGGCATTTTTGTGTAGGTGTGCTGGCTTCGCTGCCGACATCTGCACAGTCTCACACGTAGAGGAGGAACCCCTGTAATGAATATATACCGTAGAAAACAGAACAGAGAGAAAGAGTGAGAGGCAGGGAATGGTGAGAAGGAAGCACAGGATGAAGAGATAATTACAGGAAAGGGTGATTATTAGTCCGTCACTCTATCTCCAGACAGATAAGTGAAATCAGATGGAAAGACGCTGGGTGTGAAAGAGAGACAGAGAGAGAGAGAGAGAGAGAGAGAGAGAGAGAGAGAGAGAGAGAGAGAGAGAGAGAGAGAGAGAGGACAAAAAAGAGGAAGTATGGGGTATGGTGCGGTTGTAAACAGTTATCTCGTTAAGCTCTCGCCTCCTCCTTGGAGGTTTTACACGACGATTCATGACTCGATAATGACTTCATCAGTGCAGAGAACTGAAGACGAGGAACCCCGTTCTTAACCCGGGGAAAATGACAAGGAACACGTGTCATTTATAAATCATTTAAGAAACACTGGGTTATGAAACGGCAGCATTTGCAGCGTTATCTCCACATCACGGTGCCCAATACGTACAGTGTGAAATGATGCGCCGTTCGAATGTTATGGATAGATGCTTAGCAACTTAGCAGAATGTTATGGATAGATGCTTAGCAGATGTGCAAATAAGATGATGGTTAATCCAGGGTTTCGGAATATACAGTACATGACTGTCCTCTAATTTCCTCCACGTCTGAGATTTGTTGCACATCACATCCCACAAAGGACCCAAAAATGTCCATATGCTACGTTTCATATATACCTGCTGCTGATATCTAACGTCATCTAACATCTTACTGTATCCAGGTGTGCTGGACGTGACGAATGAATTCTCAAAAAATTACCTCATCCAATGTTTTCTGAAGTTCCATTTCAAACATGTTGAAAACAAGTATAGTAAAAACAAGTTCCTTTGTGCTTTACGTTTAATAAGCCCTGGTGAAAAGTGTAGAGTCCAGAGATTTCTGAGCATGCACTGTGCTGAGACTGAACTGACTCTGATCGGATGCCACTTTAACACGGCGCACTCCGATTGGTCAGCTGAAATCAGCAGG
>NC_062535.1:15146570-15159070 GCF_022655615.1 Tachysurus fulvidraco | reverse complement strand
ATTAATTAGACAATGGTTTCTCTAGATGTTTGTGATGAGATCATTTCCCACTCAATGTTGGCGTTAAAACTAACTATGTTAACTTAATCTTTTTTTTATTAATTTACTTGATTGTTTATTTATTCATGTATTATTTACCTGTGAGATAACTACATATGTACGAATGTCAAGTAATGTGACAAATAGAACCAATCACGTCACGCCCGACGTCGACCGGTTCGGCAAAGCAAACCTCCACACGCTACCGCATGAACGAGCAAAACAGTTCACACTTCACTGATCATACCAAAAAAAGTGTGAAAATGACCTTAGTGTTCGTCTTAAGTACCTCGGTGGGGACAGTAAAGCTAATTCAGCATTAGTTATGGTCTGGGTCACTTGGCAGTAACACAGCGTATGATCATGAATTGGTTACAGCAGCACTTCAATACCGTACCACAGCATCCTTCCCAGAAGCTGCTTGATCTCACTTGGCTTGGATTCAGAGCTGCATCACCGTTACTAGAGAGCTTGAGTTCAACTCTAGGTCTTCTTGCATCTCCCTTCTTACAAACGTACACACTAGGTCTGGGCGATAAAACGATAACGATATGTATCGCGATTGTCACGTGATCGATATCAATAAAAATGTGTTCGATAAAACGTTCAATATTTTTTATCCTTCGTTCGGAAGAAAACAGAACTTGTGAAGCAAGTTTGGTTGCATTAACAAAGGCACTCACTCTCGTAACCTAGCAACGTAGGGAGTGACACGCTAACAGCCAATCATGTAACAGTATGATAATGTAATATATTTTTTTTTCCTGGTCCTTATTTTAAATGGGTCATAAAAAATATCATTAATTATCAATATCGACCGATATGAAACACTGATATCGTGATACAGTTTTCAGACATATCGCGCAGCCCTAATACACACACAAACACACACAAACATTTGCATTGAAGTCATATGATCACGCAGGGTCCAGATAAGATAAGATAAGATAAGGCTGCTTTCATGTGCTGTAGTAATTTGACGTATGTCATGTTCACGTGCTTTGTTTCTAGGACAGAACCTGAAACAGGGACGAGGACAGGTTCATTCATACACGTTTTGACACGGTAACATATTTATAACACTGTACTGTATTATTCGCTAGCGTGCTGACAGATGGAGTGATGACGAAATACAAGTTATTTTCACAGTGGAATATTGTACAACATTTATAGAACGCTCGCCGATCCACATAAACGAATACAACCGAAAATGCGAGCGCGGACAATCCGCTGCTGAACACGTCGCTTAGAGCAGAATCTCCGCTTTAACCAACACAGTAAATATTCAGGACTCCTCCCACATCTCAGAAAATCAGGCTTCTTAATTATCACTTACTTCATGTGTAACGTCCCGGTCGGAAAAATCATGTTTACGGTCATTCCGACTGCACTTGAAGGGCGGCATCAGATGTGGCAATTTGGTTTTATTTGGGTTTATTCATCGTCCTGTATGAATTTGTGTTGAACGAAAACATCTTGTGATGTTTTGCATGATTGTCCGATTATTATAATATGAATCTGTTTGCAAGAAGACAGCTAGTATGTGATCTCTGTGTGTGTGTGTGCGTGTGTGTGTGTGTGTGTGTGTGTGTGTGTGTGTGGTTTTTCCCGCGCTGCATGAAACACACTGAGCTATTGTGCTGCTCCTCAAACAGTCACATCCTGTCTCAGTCATGGGGTGATCTGAGGACAAATAGACTTAAACACATGGACACTCGAATACACACACACACTCGCACACAGACACACACCACACAGACATTTTCACATACATAGTGTCAGTCACACACACAAACACACCTTGATTTTCTGCCCTACCCGCTCACACTCTCACTCACACACACACTCACTTACTCACTAACTTACTCACTCACGCTCTTACACACTGTCTCACATACTCACTCACTCACATACTCACACAAACGCTCTCTCATTCACTCACTCTCTAGCACACTCACTCACTCACTCACTCACTCACTCTCAAACACTGTCTTACACACTCACTCACTCTCACATACTATCACACACTCACTCACTCACTCTCTAGCACACTCACTCACTCAATCACTCACTCTCAAACACTGTCTTACAAACTCACTCACTCTCACATACTATCTCACACACTCACTCACTCACTCACTCTCACATACTATCTCACACACTCACTCACTCACTCACTCTCACACACTGTCTTACACACTCACTCTCACACACTCACTCTCTAGCACACTCACTCACTCACTCACTCACTCACTCACTCACTCACTCTCACATACTATCTCACACACTCACTCTCTAGCACACTCACTCACTCACTCACTCTCAAACACTGTCTTACACACTCACTCACTCTCACATACTATCTCACACACTCACTCACTCACTCACTCTCACATACTATCTCACACACTCACTCACTCACTCACTCTCACACACTGTCTTACACACTCACTCTCACACACTCACTCTCTAGCACACTCACTCACTCACTCACTCACTCACTCACTCACTCACTCACTCTCACATACTATCTCACACACTCACTCTCTAGCACACTCACTCACTCACTCACTCACTCTCACACACTGTCTTACACACTCACTCACTCTCACATACTATCTCACACACTCACTCACTCTCACATACTATCTCACACACTCACTCACTCACTCACTCTCACACACTGTCTTACACACTCACTCTCACACACTCACTCTCTAGCACATTCACTCACTCACTCACTCACTCACTCACTCACTCACTCACTCACTCACTCACTCACTCTCACATACTATCTCACACACTCACTCTCTAGCACACTCACTCACTCACTCACTCTCACACACTGTCTTACACACTCACTCACTCTCACATACTATCTCACACACTCACTCACTCACTCACTCTCACATACTATCTCACACACTCACTCACTCACTCACTCTCACACACTGTCTTACACACTCACTCTCACACACTCACTCTCTAGCACACTCACTCACTCACTCACTCACTCACTCTCTAGCACACTCACTCACTCAATCACTCACTCTCAAACACTGTCTTACAAACTCACTCACTCTCACATACTATCTCACACACTCACTCACTCACTCTCACACACTGTCTTACACACTCACTCTCAAACACTCACTCTCTAGCACACTCACTCACTCACTCACTCACTCACTCACTCTCACACTGTCTGACACACTCACTCTCACACACTCACTCTCTAGCACACTCACTCACTCACTCACTCACTCACTCTCAAACACTGTCTTACACACTCACTCACTCTCACATACTATCTCACACACTCACTCACTCACTCACTCACTCTCACACACTGTCTTACACACTCACTCTCACACACTCACTCTCTAGCACACTCGCTCACTCACTCACTCACTCA
Source organism: Tachysurus fulvidraco (assembly GCF_022655615.1). Taxonomy (NCBI): domain Eukaryota; kingdom Metazoa; phylum Chordata; class Actinopteri; order Siluriformes; family Bagridae; genus Tachysurus; species Tachysurus fulvidraco. The sequence goes on along the minus strand of NC_062535.1, from coordinate 15,155,616 downwards.
CTCTCACACACTGTCTTACACACTCACTCTCACATACTATCTCACACACTCACTCTCACATACTATCTCACACACTCATTCACTCTCTAGCACACACACTCACTCACTCACTCACTTACTCACTCATTCTCACACACTGTCTTACACACTCACTCTCACACACTCACTCTCTAGCACACTCGCTCACTCACTCACTCACTCACTCTCACACACTGTCTTACACACTCACTCTCACATACTATCTCACACACTCACTCTCACATACTATCTCACACACTCACTCACTCTCTAGCACACACACTCACTCACTCACTCACTCACTCACTCACTCTCACACACTGTCTTACACACTCACTCACTCTCACATACTATCTCACACACTCACTCACTCTCTAGCACACACACTCACTCACTCACTCACTCACTCACTCTCAAACACTGTCTTACACACTCACTCACTCTCACATACTATCTCACACACTAACTCTCTAGCACACTCACTCACTCACTCACTCACTCTCAAACACTGTCTTACACACTCACTCACTCTCACATACTATCTCACACACTCACTCACTCTCACACACTGTCTTACACACTCACTCACACACTCTCTTACACACTGTCTCACTCACACTCATTCACTCACTCTCTCACACACTGACTTACACACTCACATTCTAACTCACTCTTTCACACACTCTGTCACACTCATTCACTCACTCTCTCACTCACTCACTTCCACACTCATTCACTCACTCACTCACACACTCACTCACTCACTCACTCACTCACTCACTCACTCACTCACTCACTCACTCACTCACTCACTCACTTCCACACTCATTCACTTACTCACTCACTCACTCACTCACTCACTCACTCACTCACTCACTCACTCACTAGAACATGCCCCTGATAATCATTTCATCATGATAATCATTTCCTGTTAATCATTTAAATCAGCTTCAATAATGACATTAGGGGGAAAAAGTACAACCTTAGACATATTATATTATATATTATATAATATATTATTTTTGGATTCTTTGGGACATGGCCTTAAATGACAGTTTGTCAGCAGCCTCATGCTAATTTGTGTTAGATGTCAGATCAAATCCATCAGCATGAACATGTGCTTCAGCACCAAGAGATAAAAATCAGACCACACGTTGGGGCAGTGAGTCTGAATATCTGAGTCTTCTAGATAGTGAACATTTCAATTCTTTATTCTTTATCAGCCATAAATTTCCTGATCTCCCTGTTCAGTTCGGTTTTAAACGAGTTTCAGTACAGACTCGAGTGCACAGATTATTTACTTTATTCAAACTGTAATAAAGTACATAAAGTGGCTGAATTCATTGTTTTATCTTCAACAGAAGGATCAAGATTGTGGGTTTAGTCATTTTAACCTTACAGGAGTTAAAGAAAGAGTGCTTAGTGATTTTAAAATAATAATAATAATAATAATAATAATAATAATAATAATAACAATAATAATGTGACTTTTTAGAACAAAAACTGTAATAATAAAAGAAATGAAAAGAAAAGTTGAATTCATTTCCACACACACTGCACTTGATGAGACATTTGGCAAGTTTAATTAAAACGTCTGTAATTAATTTAATTCAGACCTTGGCTTTAATATAAAAACATTTTTAGAATTCTTTCTCAGAAACAGAATTGTATTACACAGCCTAAATTATTATTATTATTATTATTATTATTATTATTATTATTATTATTATTATTATTATTATTATTATATATTTTTTTACATGATTATTATTAATTTTACATTATTATTATTATTATTTTTATTATTATTATTATTATTATTATTATTATTATTATTATTATTACGTTGTTGTTGTTACAGTCAGCTTGTTTATGGTTACATTTTATTTGCTGTTAATTGTTCAGAAACATTTGAAATGTTTTCCGCGACCACCCACTCGAGCTGCTTTTGTCTTATTATTAAAAAAACAACATTACCAAGGAATGCAATTATGTTATTCCTACTGTTCAGCTTTCCACACAGAAATGCTAGGCTGCATATTTCATGCCAACATTTCCATGTTTTATTTGCTGTTAATTAAATAAGATTTCCGAGGCAGAGAGGAGTTCCTGTTAACTTAGACCGAGCCCTGACTTTCCCACGCCGTCCCCACGCAGAGCTCGGACGTGGCTCCGGTCCCCCGGTAGCGTCAGATTAGTGTTGGGGGCGAATTTTATCAGTTGAGGGTTAGATCTTGTGTGCTTGTGTGTGTGTGTGTGTGTGTGTGTGTGTGTGTGTGTGTGTGTGTGTGTGTGTGTGTGTGTGTGTGTGTGTGTGTGTGTGTGATGACGGATTAGTCGGAATGGTGTGTGTGACAGAGACCGGAGCTTAAGAACGTCTTCACTTTGTGTATTTTTTATATTAATGATGATGTCACGCGACATCAGGTATGTGTTTGAACCTACATACAGCTCAGATTGCTTCTGTACTTATTTATTCCCGCAGCTCAAACCGGATAAGGAAACATTTCAAACTTGAACAATCGCATCTCAGTTCATCAACAATTTCAACAACAATTTCATGTAAAATTAAAATTTTCTCTTCTCCAAACACCAAATTAATAAGCGATCCATCTGACAGATCTGCACTGAAAGTCATTTACTGAGTTTATGGTTCAGCTGAGTGCTGTAAATGAACGATATTTGTGTGTACGTGTGTGTGTGTATGTGTGTATGTGTGTGTGTGTGGGGGACTGAGCCCAGGGGGTCCTTGGAGACTCTGCATGGCTGTCCTATCAAAAGCCTGTCAGAATCGCTCCAAGGCACAAACCCACTTCAGCAAGCTGCTCAAACATACACACACACACACACACACACACACACACACACACACACACACACACACACACACACACACACACACATACACACACACACAGTTTTTTCCCCTCTAGCCGCCAGTCCATTTTAATTATGGATAAATGTTCTGTTGCTGGTCTGTGACGAGCATGCATAATAATCAGAGCTCCGTGATGGAGCCTTACGACGCATCTGAGTTCTGAAAATAGATCTTCGGCTGTGTGGAGCTTAACGCTAAAACCAGGAATGACTCACGCTAATTAAAAACACTAAAAACATGGAAGGAATTACAGAGAGAGAGAGAAAGAGAGAGAGAGAGTTCGTGCTAGTGCCTCTCTCTCTCCCTCTCTCTATCTCTCTCTCTCCCTCTCTTGGCTGAGGCAGGCAGGCACACAGATGGGTGGCAGGCTGGGTGCGGGCCACTCACACCACACCTGCTCCCTCTCTCTCTCTCTCTCTCTCTCTCTCCACACACACACACACACACACACACATTCACGCAGGTGCTCTCACATACACACACATACACATGTATGAACGTGGCTCCTTTTTGGAAATGTTTATCTAAACACAATCATAGAAAAGAGAGACATCATTGAGAGACACATATAGAGAGGACACGCCTCCTTTATTAACACTGACACACATATAGAGAGGACACGCCTCCTTTATTAACACTGACACACATATAGAGAGGACACGCCTCCTTTATTAACACTGACACACATATAGAGAGGACACGCCTCCTTTATTAACACTGACACACATATAGAGAGGACATGCCTCCTTTATTAACACTGACACACATATAGAGAGGACACGCCTCCTTTATTAACACTGACACACATATAGAGAGGACACGCCTCCTTTATTAACACTGACACACATATACAGAGGACACGCCTCCTTTATTAACACTGACACACATAGAGGACACACCTCCTTTATTAACACTCTGTGTGTGTGTGTGTGTGTGTGTGTGTGTGTGTGTGTGTGTGTGTGTGTGTAAAATCACAGTTAATCTGAAGAGTTTGGCACTGATAAAGACAGATGTGGATGTGATAAAGAGTGATTATCTGCCCCCTTCTGGCTGAAGCATGTAACTGCACCAGCAGTAAAACTCTACTTACCTTCCAGTGTTCATTCAGAATCTGATTCAAAATTCTTTGGAGATCCTGAAGTTCCAGCGAGTATGGAGTAAAGATAAGGAAGTTATATGTATGTTTTAGTTAATGCTAGCCTTACTGGGCAAAAGTTAGCATAATGGAATTTTCCCGCTGGATGTCATCACCGGCGACAGTTTTCCTAGAAAGAAGAAAAACGGGATAAAGTTTCTAAATTAGCCCCTTCCACTGTACATGGTATCAGTAATTAGTTGCAATTATTCCTAATATCTAATCACAGCTCAGTAGCTCACATTTTCAACGCTAGCTGAGGTCTACACGTGCGGATGTAGACACACACACAGATTTTCACCACCATGTATCGCTCGTTGTCACTGTCCCAGCCTAGGCAGTTTATTTCGGACAGCACCGCTTATACGAGCGGACAAAACGACGTCATTCTCCACGACCGACCGGCGCGTTAACTGCTTTAGCTGCTGTTTGAGCACACAAGCGCTGCAGCATATGCATCCCACTGAGGTGAACGAGGGTGAATTTGGACTCTACTTGTGGTTTTCCAAGATTTTTGTTAGATGGCATAATTTTTTTTTTTTTTTCGAATTTGCTTATAGGTCTGTGTTTATATTTATATATATTTTGCGAGTGTAAATGTGTGGATGTGAGCGTGTGCTGTCAGCTAGTAGGAATGCATCTGTACCGCCAATGCTAAAATGGCTGCCAAACGCTAACATGGCTGCCAGGTTTCTGGAGAGAGAGAGAGAGAGAGAGAGAGAGAGAGAGAGAGAGAGAGAGAGAGAGAGAGAGAGAGATTATTCTTATTCACACTCTCTAGCTTTTTTGTGCTTGAGGTATTTACTGGTGTTTCTTTGTGTCTCTCTTATAATCTGTACCAAACTGTATCAAATCGTGCTGGCATGTGCCACTATATTCTCTTGTCAAATGTGGGTGAATGATACACACCTACACACACACACACACACACACACACACACACACACACACACACACACACACACACACACACAGGTTCCTCCTCAGCATCATTTTTACTTTAAACATATCATGTTGTAACACACTCTCTCACTCTGATTCTTTCTTATAGAATCAGGACAATCAGACAGTTCGAGCCAGCAGGCGGACTCAGACATCAAACCCCCACCAAATGGTAAGATCCCGTCTCTGCATCTCCACACAGCCATTATAGAGCATTATAAAGCACCCCGTTCACTTGTAAGCTTTATAATGCGACGTTCTTCAGTCGCACCAAACAAATACACCATGTGTCTGAAATCACTCTTTCCTTTCCATATATTTCCTCTGGGCCAGATATATATAGTGTAATATGTGTTATTACGGTGCATTGTAGCGTTTCACACACACACACACGCACACACACACACACTGTATTTGTCCATGTGGTTACACACGTGATTCCCAAAATAATTCCTCTCAAAATAGTGCACTCTAGTAAGTATTAAGTAACATGTTGAATTCCTGTAGCCTCACAGCTCCACACTCCAATCCCGAGTTCAGCTTTCTGTTCATGTACACGTTCCCTTTGGGTTCTCCAGAGTCTCTCACTGTCCAAAAATAAACACGCTCGGAAGGTGGATTGGCGACTCTAAATTGCCTCTGATTGTGAATTTGTGTGTGTGTGTGTGTGTGTGTGTGTGTAGCCCTGCAATGGACTGGTGTTCCATCCTGGGCATATTCCCACCTCATGCCTAGTATTCCCGGGATACACTCCAGATCCATTGCGACCTTTACCAACAAAAAACAAACAAACACGAGTCTCCGCCGTTAGTCGCTGATGCGTACCTTTAGTTTATATTTATTTTGTAGATTTTGTGACTTACGAATGGGGAAATACAAGCAAAGTGATTTATCAAGCAGAGGATAATAAATAGAGCTGCTTTACACCATGTTGAGTAGAGATATAAAAGCTAGTCGAGTTAAGGATTCATTAAGCACTGTTAACGCTGTAGACAAGAATGAACAAAAGTAATATAACAGAGCTAAAGACATGAACAAGTTTTTTCTAAAAGTCATTTGGATGATTCTGTAGCGTAAGTATAACGCATAATGTAGCTATAAGCTTGTTATTACGTGCTATAATGCCGCTTTAAGGTCTTGAACATTAAGGTCGTGTGGAAATCAGCTCATGTCATACTGTAAAACGAAGACTTTTCATGAGAAAGATGGATTGCAGCGTTACATGTCTGAAGTCTTCGACACTGTGCGTATTCTTTTTTATTTAAAATTATTGTGACTATAAGAGGTTATAACATCTGTCTTACGTTATCCACAGGGCATTTGAACTTCCAGGACTGCTTCGTCACGTCAGGGGTTTGGAACGCGGCCGAGCTCGTACGAGTCTCACAGAGTGAGTGAACGTAAATGTCATCATATTTATTTCAACATAAATGTTTGTGCTCGTTAATCGGCCGGGTTTTGCATCCCGTGTAATTAAAGAGTTATATCGAAGACGATTTATTCCCGTTATTATTTATTTGATCGATGATGTCAGGAGGGAGGAAACAAATCCGGAGTCCAGTCCTAACGCTCTGCTCACACATAAAAATAACCACAAACCTTTTCCTTTTCAACAGTTTCCGGTGACGTGAGTGAGAGCAAAAGGTCTTGTTGTGTTTAATAACTTTTAACCTCAGCGTATTATTTAATCCCGTATTCCACAAGTATACCAGGCATCTTCTCTAATGTTAGAAATAAAGTGCAACGTTTCACTATAAACAAGGGCAGAAACAAGCTTCACAGAAACTAATCTTCCAGGAAATCTCAAACCAATAAAAAAATCCCTGGCCAAGCTGAAAGGCATTGCTTCATCGCCAGCGTCCAGTCATGTTGATGAAACTCGATGTGCACGGATATCAATCCTGACGTTTATCTGGACGTGGCTATGGAAAAGCCTTCCAGCCTCGCGTTGTGCACAGCATATTCCTGTTATTTGTGATTCCCTTTGAAATCGGTGTTAGAAAAATTTTGGAAGAGCATTCGCAATTTGATGTTTTTGGAAGTCAGAGTTTCGCTGATGGTGGGCCGGGTTAAATTCATACCAGACCACAGAGCGGGCTGAATTCATAGCGTTCAGTGCGTACACATTGCGTTATTTGCAGCACCCACATCTGTAAAGTGACTCTGCCATCAGAAATGATGGATATATTGCAGGAGGCAAAGAAATTGGGCCTTGAAGTGAAATGGGTTTGGGTGTTTGTCTACACAAGATGGTAGTCCAACTTTTGGAACACGCAGTCAGTCGGTCGTGCCAACTCTCAGTCTAGCTAAATTGCATGTATCAACGTCGACTCGGCTAAAAACAGCGTTCGCTTTCTTTCGGATCGTCCAAAAATGCGACAAATGACCTTGAATCTGACAGCATGATTGCCTTCCCAACAGCAGCAATTAAATCTGCGCTCTCAGAAATACCAGCGTGTGTGTGTGTGTGTGTGTGTGTGTGTGTGTGTGTGTGTCTCTCCACTAATGATGGAAATAGAGTTTTTTTTTTTCCTCACGCCAAAACTGTGACTGTTGGAAATGTCAAACTAGTTTAGTTTAATAAGTTTACGGATCTGATATCGGACGTCTTGCCAAAATAAACCTGAAATTGTCGGACTGGAAGAACAACAGGAGCGTTCACTTAGAATAAAGCAGCGAGATACAGGTGTGTGTGTGTGTGTGTGTGTGTGTCGGCACTGGTTGAAAGACTAGAAAATGTTTTTTTCAACGTCAACAAAAACAAGATAAAAAGCTAATATGTTTAACTGGGATGAACAATAGCATCACACTGAGATCCTTCAGCAACACCGGCTTTCATTCTAGTCATTTCCAAAAGTCATGAAGTCGCTCCTCTGGGGCACATTTGAGGCTGTAATCATGGTTCTGAAGGGAGCGACGTCTTGTAATATAACCACTAATGGCTTGGGTGGACACGTACGTTTGACCCGCAGACCGCTTTGGCCTCTGTGCAGCGTTGCCTTTTTGTCATGGAATCAGACGGCCACCTTTTTAATTCAGGATTTTAATGCAAGTGTAAAAATAAATACGAAAACAGACACACGGTGCTGAGATATCTGGGTGTGTCCGACATCTTCTCAGCGGTCTCCGTCACCATCAGCACAGGCGGCGACCTGGCCTCGAGCGGGATCGTCGTGGTTAGGCGTGTCTCTGCAACGTCCAATCAAACGATTCCCTTTTTTATGGCGTCGAAACGTAGCGATGTGTGCGTCAGTGGACCGAACGTTTTCCAAAACGATTTTATTTACATATAAGAAATAACCAACCAAAGAAAAACACATGCTTACTTTAAGACACATGAAGCCACTAACTCTTATTACCTTAGATCAGGGGTCGGCAACCCGCGGCTCCGGAGCCGCAAGTGGCTCTTTCATCCCTCTGCTGCGGCTCCCTGTAGATTTGGAAAATAAATATTTAATATAAATTTATTTTATTTTAGTTAGATAGTTTAAAAAAAATGTAATTCTAAATTCTAAGATTAGGATACTCTCGTAACATTAAAATAAACCGTCTTTAATTTTTTTTTTCGTCCTCCTTCGTCCTCATTTCGAAATCCGACACACAGAAGCAGACGCGTTTTTGTTTTGCTTAAAATTAAGGTTAAAATTTTGATGTCATGAATACGAAGAGGACTCGATTAGACATTGAACATTTTATTTGAAAGTAACCTTCGACCCGGCATCTTTTTTGTTAAGGTTAGTTCAAACTGTTCAAAATATTTTTGTTTGCTTGCAGAAATAAAATGTCGTTGACTCTGTAGCAGTTCATTGATATCATACACACTACACTACAGTTTTCTCTAGACTTTCCATAAAGGTAAAAAAACGATATATGCATTTATCTTCATTTTTGATGTCAAAAAGGGTTTTGTGGCTCCATGTGGTTTTCCATGTGGGTCCAAATGGCTCTCTGAGTGTTTAAGGTTGCCGACCCCTGACCTAGATCATGTAAACATTCTGAGGACATCAGACAAACTCCGCCCTTTTCCACAAACGTACATACTGTAGCTCACGGATAATCACAACTGACTAACT
>NC_062535.1:15116570-15129070 GCF_022655615.1 Tachysurus fulvidraco | reverse complement strand
ATTCAGACATCTCTGTCTCCCTGACCATCTTCCTGAAACACGTTACAAACATGAACTGATAACTCCGCCAATACTTATCACACGAACATGATACATATGTCTAATGAAAGCCTGAAATGTCTACTTTTAAATAAGGTAATTAAAATCGAAAGTAAATATTGTCTTTTTGTGTAATCTGTATGTAAGTAAAGAGAGGTACAGTTTTTCTGGCTCGACCTCATTAGCGCTAATGTGATCCCACCTACCGCGTGCGCGCCATTCATATGGAAATTACCTGACGCGGGCTATGCAAACAAGATCAACGCCCCCAAACAATGCTATAAGAAGCACCAAGTTTTAACAGATTCCATTAAATATTAAAAAAGATTCCATTAAAGATTTTAACAGAGCCATATTGTATTGGTCATATACACTATTGTTACTTGTATACATATTGTTACTTTATTATTTATTTTAAGCATCTGTCTTGTAGTAGTGTCTGTTTGCTCGGTCTCTTGTCTGGCACACATGCACTTTATGTGGATTTTAGGATTTTTTTAGTACTTATCTCTTGTCTTGATGTCTGTGTTCACATGTTTTGATACTGTATACTTTCACCATCGGTCATTAACACTCTACATTTTGCTCTGTTTTACAGTCTTGGTTTCTTTGACAAGATCCATCTGAAACACACAGATACAAAGTCTGTAGCTGAAACATGAAACACAAAGCTAGGTACGGACCGCTATGAGCTAATCACTCCCAATCCCCCTCTCCATCCCGGATCCACTCTGATAGACCTGCGAGCATTCTGAAACCTTCACCATCAGCCCTCCAACCGGGAATCTGGAAATCTTCCACAGGAGTCCTCAAAAACTGCATGGTTCTGCAAATCTAAAACTGGAAAAAGACAAGAAAAAAAAAAACAACTAGTAAAACGGCAACACGGGAAAAAGCGGGAGTTATGAATTCCATCCTGGATGAAGAAGAGATTTGATTATTTCGTTAGAAGAAGACTTTTTGTTGGTTTGTAATCAAGATGACCAGAGTATTGACCAATCTTTTTCATCCTTTTCCTTTTATTCAGTTGTTTTACATCATCCACCGATCGTACCGCCAGGCCGAAGCGTTCTGCTTTCACTCCGTCACCGCTTGTTAAACAGTTTCCACAACTTATGATGTTGCACTTCATTATCGGACCTGTCTTAAGCATCCGATTGGACAAGAACTTACAAAAGACTCCCCAGCACCCTGCGCTTCGGATCGGCTCGTCGTGACGATTTCCAAATCGCGGGTGTGTCCCAAACATTGGAATAGCACTTAAAAATGGTCTGAAAATTTCGCTCACGTCAAATCCTAGTACATCATAGAAATCGTAGTATATTTAACCGATTTTACATGATATCATGTGTGTGTGTGTGTAATATGTGTGTGTGTGTGTTTGTGTGTGTGTGTGTTATCTCCATAGCGTGACATTTCAACACTGAAAAAACAAAACAAACGAAAACCTGTTCACTAATGTTCGTAAACACAACACAGCCCCGTCCCGCCCACCAGCCTGCTCTGACCAATCGTACGACAGCTACCGATCGAGGAGGACGAACTCTAGCACATGTTTTCTCTACAAACACGTGAAACCAGCCGCGGCATCTTTGCTACGTGAAATTTAACACACTCTGGTCAGGACCACACACGAGTTAAACCGAACCGGTTGAGGGAGGAAAAAAGCGAACATAAGAACACACAGACACAAGAACAGGGGGAAAAAAGCTGACCACTAATGAGCATCAGCATGAGCGAGAGAACAGGAGACGAAGTACCAAAATATGATGTTCTCTTTTCTGGTGACGTTTCTATTTGTACACCACCGCAAAATACGTCCTTTCAGCTGTTTCTGACGGCTGTGACATGTTTGGGACACACCCGGCGTTAGCACGCACGACAAAGGTTTTCAGCTCGCCCGTTCGTCCTCTAAACATATCAACACAACATGGTGAAGACATGAAGCAGTGCTGGGGAGGTCGTAGCCCACGACACACACCACACCTCCAGCTAGTGACACTAACACACAGGGGTTTTGTTAGCAATAAAGCGAAGACAGTGACGCATTAGCAGAAACTACACCGTGTCGTAAAGCCTTTAGAAATGCACAACTTCAGCTTTTATCACCAACCATCACGCTCTGAGAGAAAAAACACAAGTTTGCAGCATTTCTCACAGTAACTGTTTATCTGGGGACAAGTTTCAGTGCTGCCACACATACCGGAAACAAAGCCTGAAAATCTCTCTCTCTCTCTCTCATTATCTATCACTCAGAAAGAAGGAGAGAGAGCGACGAGAAACGACAGGAGAGAGAAGGAGAGAGAGAGAAGGAGAGAGAGGAGAAGGGAGAGAGAGAAGGAGAGAGAGAAAGATGGAGAAGGAGAGAGAAGGAGGGAGAGAGAAGAGAGGGAAAGAAAGGGAGAAGAGGAAGAGAGAGAAGAGAGAGGGAAGGAGGGAGAGAGAAGATGGACGAAGGAGAGAGAGAGCAGAGAGGGAAGCAAGGGAGAAGAGAAGAGAGCGACGAGAGAGGGAAGGAGGGAGAGGAAGAGGGAGAAGGAGAGAGAGAAGAGAGGGAACGAAAGAGAGAAGAGGAAGAGAGAGACGAGAGAGGGCAGGAGGGAGAGAGCAAGAGGGAGAAGGATGAGAGAGAGCAGAGAGGTGAAAGAAGAGATCAGAGGAAGAGAGAGGAGAGAGAGGGAAGTAGGAGAGGAAGAGGGAAAGGATAGATGAGAAGTAGAGTCTAATCCTCTGGCACTCCCTCTCTCTCTCTCTCTCTCTCTCTCTACTCTCTCCCCCTCTTTCTCATTCTCTCTCTCTCTCTCTCTCTCTCTCACACACACACACACTCTCTGCTTAAAGTGGGTTGTTTTGGTTTGCAGTAGTTTGTTTTAACTGGTTTTCATGTCGTGTTTTTTTCTTTCACAGAATGACTTGCATGAGAGTTTAGCTACTTACAGGATTTGCTTTTACAAACTCGTAACATTGCCGTACAAACGTACGACTTCTACAGAGACACTCGTGAATTTAGGTCTATAATTTTGGCTTCATCCTCTTCCCTGCTGCATGCTCAATCACTCTTACGCTCTTCTCACCAGTGCTCACTATCTGTGAATGAGTTCCATATTACTGACATCACTGACATCACTTTCTCTGTGCACACTTTTTTTTCCTCTCTCTCTCTCTCTCTCTCTCTCTCTCTCTCTCTCTCTCTCTCTCTCTCTCTCTCTCTCTCTCTCTCTCTCTCCATTAGAGAAATCTGGACAGATTTGGTCATGAGTGTCTTTACGGGCTGCTCGTACAGTCCGGATCACACACACACTCGTCGTTGCACTATAATATATAGTTTAGTTTCCTTAGGATGGAAAATCTTTTCGTCCCTCTGCCTTTTTTTTTTTTTTTAACGTTTTATGTTTCTTTTGAATTCTTGAATGTGATTACGAACAAACCGGTCCCAGCGTTCCACTGTGTCTATCTGCATCCCGACAACACCACCAACATCACAAAATAACTGGACTGCCCGGCTGTCAGTCACTCACTCGTCAGGGCTTTTTATTCTCATTAGCCCCGCCCCCTCCCTGGCGATCCCACCAATCGGCGCAGCAAAGTGCCTCCCTTTCTTTTTTATGCAACCTGGCGTCGAATTCAGGGTCTGTATTCCGTGTATAAGCTACAGAATTAATGTACAATATGTATCATGGCTTAGCAAGAACCAGAAGACTGGAAACACGTCGCCTTTATAAATATATATTATTCAGACATAAAAAGAATAATAATAATAATAATCATACTCGTACGTGCTGTGTATATATATGGAAATATGTATAGTAGCTCTTCTTTGGAGTACGGCAGTCTAGTTATTTTTTGAACCTTTCACCCCACTTCACGTCAGTCGTCTTCCAAACAGTCCTGAAATAATATGGCGATATTTACCGCGTGTCGTTCATACACGGTGCAAAGACTGATACGGAATATCAGTGTTAGTATTTAAAGTGGGAAAAGAGAGCGAGGGGTTTGTGGGCTGACGATACAAAACTGTTCGTTTTTTTTTTTTTTTAAAGTCTTGTCCTGGACTCTAAACTCAAGGGCCATGAACAGTATCCCAATCTTTATAAAGTGTTGGGTCCCCCCTAAACCCCACCCCCTTCATTTAGATTTACCCTTTTTTAATGGTCTATTTGTAATCTTTTGTTTTTAAATTATTAAGGAAGGTGGAATGAACAATTTTACAGCAGGGTGTATTACAGTACAGATCCCGGTGCTCGGTCACCCGGGTCGAGTCTCTGTCGATAAACAAATAAGACTTTCTTTTCGGACACGTGTCAGAGAACATGGCTGTTTTTCTGTGAGCTCGCTGGCGGTGGGCTTTTCCACGTCGCTTGTGACAAAAGGCATTTTATTTCAACCTTTAAATAGACCGTATTTAAATCGGTAAACAAAAAAAAACAACGACTTCGCGCCCTGATACACGGAAAGACCAGTTCGTTGTCCAGCTCGTTGTCCAGCTCATTTATTTCAGAGACCGCTTTAAAAAAAAGGATTTCGTTACTGTAAATTAAGGAAACTGATCAGCAAAAGTGTTTTTTGCCTTTGTGATGATTTGAAAGATGTTGTACTAAGTATTTGTAGAAGTTCTTGTAGTTTTTAGACAGTGTGAAGACTGGTTCCTGGAAGAGGAGGAGGAGGTGGAGGAGGAGGAGGAGGAGGAACAGTCCAGAGATTCTTGGAATCATGTGGAAGAATGAAATTTAAACAGGCTTGATTCCAATCCTACCCCTAACCCATAAAGCCTTCTCTCTGCCCCTCCCCCAAAAAACATTTCCTCCACCCACCCCCATAAAGCCTTCCCTCTGCCCCCCAAAAAACATTTCCTCCACCCACCCCCATAAAGCCTTCCCTCTGCCCCTCCCCCAAAAAACATTTCCTCCACCCACCCCCATAAAGCCTTCCCTCTGCCCCTCCCCCAAAAAATATTTCCTCCACCCACACCCATAAAGCCTTCCCTCTGCCCCTCCCCCAAAAAACATTTCCTCCACCCATCCCCCATAAAGCCTTCCCTCTGCCCCTCCCCCAAAAAACATTTCCTCCACCCACCCCCATAAAGCCTTCCCTCTGCCCCTCCCCCAAAAAACATTTCCTCCACCTATCCCCCATAAAGCCTTCCCTCTGCCCCTCCCCCAAAAAACATTTCCTCCACCCATCCCCCATAAAGCCTTCCCTCTGCCCCTCCCCCAAAAAACATTTCCTCCACCCACCCCCATAAAGCCTTCCCTCTGCCCCCCAAAAAACATTTCCTCCACCCACCCCCAAAAAGCCTTCCCTCTGCCCCCCAAAAAACATTTCCTCCACCCCTCCCCCATAAAGCCTTCCCTCTGCCCCCCCAAAAACATTTCCTCCACCCATCCCCCATAAAGCCTTCCCTCTGCCCCCCAAAAAACATTTCCTCCACCCACCCCCATAAAGCCTTCCCTCTGCCCCCCAAAAAACATTTCCTCCACCCACCCCATAAAGCCTTCCCTCTGCCCCCCCCAAAAAAATTTCCTCCACCTATCCCCCATAAAGCTTTCCCTCTGCCCCTCCCCCCAAAAAACATTTCCTCCACCCCCCCCCGAACCTTCTTCCTAACTAAAACGTTCTCCCCTCCCCCACCTAAAAACCTTTCCTCCACCCCTCCCCCACATGTAAATGCCCCCTCCTAGTGCTTGTGATTAGTGTAGTGTAGTACTAAGCCAGCATTTTAAAGGTTGTTCCCTTCAAAAGTGCCTTTTGTTCACAGAGTCCATCTTGTAAAACATGAAAAAAATAAAGGACAAAAGTTTTTTTTTTTTGTCGTTTTTTGCCCCATCTTTCCCCGTCCACCCTTTTTATTCGATCTTTCGAAGCCGTATATATATAGTATATAGTAATACAGGAAATGGATGTGATTTAGTTCTTTTTATTGTTCGATACCGAAAAAAAATGTAAAGGCAAAAAAATCTTCCTGTCTCTTTCCCTCTTTAATTCTTCTTTTGCGTTAACGATGTTGTACAAGACATCCGTCTTACCCCGCCGTACATCCATCTGCCCTCCCCCACCCCTCCCCACACCCTGAAAATGAGGCTTTTATATTTTTTTCCTCTTGAGCAGAATATCCTTGTCTGTATGCTTGTTCTTGTTACGCCATACCGATCTCTCTCCTGTTCTGACGCTTCTCTGTTTCTACTGCTAGTGTAAGTGAAATGTGGCCGTGCGGGCTCCGGGGGGTCGGGTTACCACGGGTTCCACGAGGACCAACGCGTGCCACCATAGTCGGTGGAGAAACATCGCTAATATTTTCCCATCAGCTTCCACAGAGTTGCGTTTGGAAAGGATTTACCGTAAACGCAGGACACCGGGTGAAATCGAGCAGCTCTGCGCTATTTTTGTTTCTAATTTATTTGTTTGTACTATGATTTTATACTATATTTGAGATTTGTTGATGCTTTTCTATCAGGGTACGGTCCAGAAGATTCTCTCTAAGGGAACCGTGGACCTTAAAATGAAAGCTATAAAAAAAAGCACCTTTCTTTATTAGAAGAGCCAGGCTACTTTTTTATGAAACTGTTGACTGACGACTTGCTGAAAGCACCTTATGAGGCAGAATGCACTTAACGTGAAATGCACTTAAATGTCATACAGCAGTCACACTACATAGACACGGCCTTTATTATTTCCTGCACCACATTTCAGAACCTTGTAACGGAAGATTGGCGTGAGTTCAGGAGACGTGTTAAAGTCAGTATTAATGTTACAAAGGTTTAGAGAGATGGCCTACTGAGTGGGACTTTCCTTTCAATAAAACGATCTTAGGACATTAAGACGTCCAGCTAAATATTCCCACTCTGCCATCACGTCAAGCGAATCACTTTTAACTGCCTCATATTTGTCATAAATTTTAATTTTTTTGCTTTGCTTTATTACACTTCAGTACTTTTTTTGAGCTGCAGAAGTCATGTTCGACACGTTTCTAGTCTTAGCGCCCTCTAGTGGTTTCCTGTGTCCTGCGCTTTCAGGTAAAACAATAAAATAAAAAAATAAAAAGCTAATTTTTCGGCTATCGACCCCTCAGAGCCCGTTGGCAAATGTGCATGTGTTACTACAGATTCCTTTTCCATTATAAAGAATAAAAAAACAGTTTGTAAAGAGCAACTGGTTGAATAAATGATGTTCTTGACTGCACAAATTTCTCAGTGCCGTTTGTTTCAGTTCCCAATGAGCTGCATTGCTGCAACCCTGAGCAAAGTTAGTAAGTAATTAATAAGGAAGGAAGGAAGGAAGGAAGGAAGGAAGAAATAATGAGGAAGCATGGATGGATGGAACAAGGAAGGAAGGAAGAAAGTAGGAGGGAGGTAAAAAGGAAGTATGGAAGGACAGAAGGACCGACAGAAAAAAGGAAGACGTGAGGGATTTATTTACTAAGCTCATTTAAAATAACCAAAATAGACCAAAGTGCAATACAGAGTTAAAAATCACAAAATAGAAGCAAGTAAAGAACATAAAAGAGCTATTAATGACAAGAAAAGGAAGAATTTTATATATAGAGAGAGAGAGAGAAAGAAGGAACTACTTGTAATAACCAGACATTTGTGTAAAGACACATGGATCCCGAACCTTCAGCTGAGATCACGGAGCAGACAACAGCAGCCGGGCCGAGCAGCTGAGAGACGTACAGTACGAGTTGCATCTCAGAGATAAAGGTGAGCCGAAGACAAGAAACCAGAGAGAGTAAACTCTTCTGTCCTGAAGGCTGCAGGGAAACGAGCTGACTGTTTGTCTTATGTCTTATAACAAACCTCGATCCGCTGGAGTAGACACAAAAACGTGTTAGCATGTTGCTAAACTCAAACTCGGAGAAACCGTAACCAGAGCACCACGAGCTGAACTCAGCAATTCCACTCGTTTTACACACACACAAAAAATTACAGTCACAAAAAAGCCTGTCGATGGAAAGTAAAGTCGAAATCAGACTCGCATCCAAGACTCACATTTATCACATAATGTATCGTGAAGGCTCGTTATTCATGGCTCGTGTTTTAGCAGATCACTTACACTGAAAATGCTCCACACCAACACGCTCTGGATCGTAGGCTCAGGACAAGCCGGCTCGCTGTAGGGCTTTAACCATGGAGTCGCTTTAACACTAAGGGCCTTTTTACACCTGGTCACTTCATGTGTTGTTTCTGATCCGATAGCTATCTGATTTGTTAAAACTGTTCCATTTACATTAGGCCACATAAATGCGTCTCGGCGAATCGGATATCTATCCGATCTTTCTACTCCCGCCCAAAATGCAGATATATTTTACCTCATTTCCGGGGTAATTGATATGGGACACGCTTTGGTGAATGTGGTTTTCAGAATCAAAAAGCAGACGAAAAAACTGGTTATGACGGTTATGCTACAAAAAACAGCATTTACTGTTTGCTGCATTTTCGCTGGCGGCAGCAGCGCGTTTTAAGACCCGACGAGACGCCTGGGTGTAAGATCACCTGCGAGTGACGTACTTCCGTTTGGGAGGAGTATAGCGCTGACGTATGTGGCTTGAACAACCACATGTATTTACACCTGTCCAGTTTCATCTGAAATGCGTCCCAGACCACCTCCTGAAGGGGTTTGTACCATCGGATTTATATCCATCTCCAAAACGTTTCAGAGGGCATTTAGACCTGGTCTTTTTACCATCGGATAGCTATCTGATCACAGAAAACACATGAAGTGCTTAGATTTTACACCACAGCTGAGTCTTCATCCATTAGTCACTCACTTTATTATTATTATTATTATTATAAATAATAATAATAATAATAATAATAATAATAAAGTTTACTGTAGCAGAAGTGTGTGTGAGCAGAAACAAAACAGACACCAGAGGGTTTTTCATCTTTTAATTAAAGTATATTTTACTATATAAAACATATTTGTATTGACCTTCAATGATCTTCTGTGCTCAAGTTACAGTCCTGTTACATTATTGGACACGAAACAGTAAAATGATAACATGCATCTTGGATGAAATACGATAGCGGGATAGCGGGACGTGGTGGCCTGGTGGCTAAGATGTTGGACTACATAGATAATACATTGACAGACAGATGAAAGAGAGAGAGAGAGAGAGAGAGAGAGAGAGAGAGAGAGAGAGAGAGAAAGTTTCGCACAACACATTTGCAGCTTGTACCTTATGCAATCATTAATAATTGAATAATTTCTAATTAAGAAATGATAGAATTATGGATAACACCTCAGAGAATCCTTCAGTTCTTTACATCCTCCAGTTCCTTATAGGGTTGAAAAGGGGCGGAAAGTTTCCGGGAAATTTCCAGAAACTTTCCAAGGGAACTTAATCTGGGGAAATTTTGGAAATATTCCAAATTGGAAACTTTACGGGAATTTATGGGAATTATTTGGAAATATAGGGAAATGTATATAAACTATATCATATACAAACATAAACAAACATTTTGTTTGGTCATAAGCAGACATGCATGACACACACACACACACACACACACACACACACACACACAGGCGGGAGTGAGTGTGTGTGTATGAACTAATTTTTGGTATTGGGTACAATTAAGAATGTAGAATAAGGTAATGCAGAATAAGGTATTAATATGTGCTTAATAAGCACTAATAAATAGCCAATATTCTATTAATATTCACGCTAATTAGCAACTAGTTAAATGACCCTAAAATAAAGTGTTACTGTGCATGTTATGGAAGAATGCAAGTACATGCAGGGGGTTTGGCCTCAATGGCCTTCCAGTAAGCAGTGTGCTGTGTGCAAATTCAACTTAAATTGCATTAAATCTTGTTGTTTTAAACAAAATCATGCTGCAAGATTTTTTTTAACTACATTTATGGTCAGTTCCCAGTTAATTCTCATATATTCCTGTTAAATCCCATGGAAAGTTTCCAGCCTTGAAAATTCAGGAATTTTGTAACCCTAGTTCCTTACATCTGTTCAGCCATTACTGTTTGTCAGGAGCTCCATCTTTTCCCCCACACTTTGTATCACCTTCTCCGCTCTCCTGCACCGGTGCATTCAACTGTAAAAATAAAACAATCAAAATGACTAAACATCTCTGTTGCTAATATAATATAATATAATATATAATAACAAAGTGCCAGGTCAAAACTAAATAAAACACTTCTTACTCTTTTCTTGAACATTTAAAGACCTGTCCCGCTGTTAGAGCTGCAGACTTACTTTTAGTTACATAAACACTTCGATCATCTTTCAGTTCGAATTCTGAAAAGTCTAATGTTTGCGGGAAGCAGAAAGAAAGGAAGAACGCGACAGGAAACTATAAAGTGAGTCTTTACGTGGAGGGAAAACGTGTGCCGGTGTGTCGCAGTGTCAACCAAGGGATGAAAGTGAAATGAAATGTAACACGAGTTCGATTCTTCATTAAAAAGAAAATAATAATAATTCTTTTTCCCTACATTGTCCTCACAGCACTCTGCTATGACATGATAGATAGATAGATAGATAGATAGATAGATAGATAGATAGATAGATGAAGAAAGAGCTAGCTAGTTCCTTAGCTAGCTAGTTCCTTAGCTAGCTAGCTAGCTAGCTAGCTAGCTAGCTAGATAGATAGATAGATAGATAGATAGATAGATAGATAGATAGATAGATGAAGAAAGAGCTAGCTAGTTCCTTAGCTAGCTAGTTCCTTAGATAGATAGATAGATAGATAGATAGATAGATAGATAGATAGATAGATAGATAGATAGATAGATAGATAGATAGATAGATAGATAGATAGATAGATAGATAGATAGACGGACAGACGGACAGACGTACGGTCAGACAGTCGTGTTGTGTGTGTGTGTTGACCTCTTCATCACTGCTTGGACTTGCCGGTACAGTTGTGTGTGTGGTAGAGGGACTGGTCTCCTGCTCCGGGACCATGGGTTTATCCTACGAGAGACAGAATTTAGAGCTGCTTACACCAGTCAGTAGTGTGTGTGTGTGTGTGTGTGTGTGTGTGTGTGTGTGTGTGTGTGTGTGTGTGTGTGTGTGTGTGTGTGAGTGATTGTGTAAGTGATTTTGTTTCTACATGCTGTTAATTAAACAAACTTTAAACAAACGAATGATTTTATCTCCACAAGTCTGATCTATAATGAGTCAGGACACTGATGATAATCTTACACTGAATTTTAGAGGTTGAAGATAAACACCTTCAAATTTGAGATGTTTATGAACAAGAAGTTGGAGCATCTCAGAGAGCAGAAATGGGTTTGATATCAACATCAACATTTAGTTTAAAGATACAAACATCTGTGTGGGGAAAAGACCATTTATTGTTTATTTGGAACTTCAAAGGTCAAAGAGACTCAGAGACTTTAACTGATAACTACAACATTTAATTTTATCTCATATTTATCAAGTGATGATTAGGAATTACCTCGTCCCCACCTGCAGCCCCACCTGCAGCCCCACCTGCAACACACACACACACGCACGGATGTATGGATGGTCAGTTTACTGTAGCAGAAAATTATATAATGAATAATCTGGGGTTAAGCGCAGTGTATAAATTATAGATTTTTTTGTAGATTAAATACCTTCAGCAATATTCCCATTTGAGCCACAACTGAAAAAGAAAAGATAGAAAGAGAGAGAGAGAGAGAGAGAGAGAGAGAGAGAGAGAGAGAGAGAATAAGAATTCTGCTTGAGATATTTACATTGTAAACAATTACGTACCGCCTCATCCCAGATTCCACACTAATATATAAGTGAGAATGAGCTCATTCCCAAACTGTCTCTAATATCATTGAGGAAAACGTGTAGAATCCTAAACGAATAACCTTTAATCGATATTCTATCGTGGACATCAAACAAACCGTCTTACACTCAATTACGAACAAAAAGAACCGTCTAAAACCTTTAAGCAGGATTTGTCCTGCGTTCTTTTGACTCAGATGAACCCAATGTGCTTCATGTATTTTGTCAAAGCTACGCTGTAATCACATTCTTCTTCATTGAGATCTTTGACACACTCTACGCAAATAAATACCTCTAAAACTAGGGAGTGGGTAATATGATTGGTAATCGACCAACATGAGTCTAATAATCAGATAATCAGATCTCCGTGGGCCAGTGGTGGCTCTAGCAGTTAAAGGTGTGGTGCACGTTGTTCGAGAAATGCTTCAGAAAGCTGAGTCGGGCCGACAAACAAAACAAACGTGTGGCCAATGAGCAGAAAGGGGCGTGTCTTGTCAATATGCGGTGGGGAGAGTGTTCGGTACACATGGGTGACATTAGCCGAATACGGCGGATACCTGCCGTTACTTCTGCCTCGGGTTATAGGTGCCGAACGTCGTCTTCCACGTGAAACGGAGCTAAACCTTTCACGCTACAACACACAGTACTACAAAAACACATTTGTATTACCATAGTATTGCTCATTGTGTTCATTTAATGATAAAAATACCCCCTCAGCCAGCTGCCCCAG
>NC_062535.1:15074070-15114070 GCF_022655615.1 Tachysurus fulvidraco | reverse complement strand
GAGAAACAGAGAGAGACAGACAGTGTGCTGTGGTCCTGACTGGTTACACAGAGAGAGAGAGAGAGAGAGAGAGAGAGAGACAGATAGTGTGCTGTGGTCCTGACTGGTTACAGAGAGAGAGAGAGAGAGACAGATAGTGTGCTGTGGTCCTGACTGGTTACAGAGAGAGAGAGACAGACAGTGTGCTGTGGTCCTGACTGGTTACAGAGAGAGAGACAGAGACAGACAGTGTGCTGTGGTCCTGACTGGTTACAGAGAGAGAGAGAGAGAGACAGACAGTGTGCTGTGGTCCTGACTGGTTACAGAGAGAGAGAGACAGACAGTGTGCTGTGGTCCTGACTGGTTACAGAGAGAGAGACAGAGACAGACAGTGTGCTGTGGTCCTGACTGGTTACAGAGACTAACCTGTTACAGACAGACAGTAAAGTTGTGTTTTATACGGAGTTTATTTATCACCTCCTGTTCGGCTCGATGGGGAACTGTCTCAGCTCTCAGAGTGCTGATGATCTATCACCTCTTAATGAGTCTGAGGGAGCAAGTTTACCAGGAGAACCTCCACCTCCCTATCAGGTACACACACACACACACACACACACACACACACACACACACACACACACACACACACACACAGTCCTTACACAAACACAGTCCACACACACACACACACACACAGTCTATACACACACACACACACACACACACACACACACAGTCTATACACACACACACACACACACACACACACTCCTTACACAAACACAGTCCATACACACACACATACACACACACTCACAGTCCATACACACACACACAGTCTATATATACACATACAGGCACACACAGTCTATACACACATACAGACACTCACACACACTCACAGTCCATACACAAACACAGTCCATACACACACACACACAAACACACAGTCTATACACACATACAGACACTCACACACACTCACAGTCCATATGCAAACACAGTCCATACACACACAGTCCACTCACACACACTCACAGTCCATACACAAACACAGTCCACACACACACACACACACACACACACACACACACACACACACACACACACACAGTCCATACACACAAGCACACACACAGTCCATATACACACACACACTCACCATACACATACACACACTATATTTATACAAAATTCTATTTTTTATATACATAATACGTGAGATTCTCGTGTAGGCTGTGAATAACGAGGACAGCTAGTGTTTTCCGCTCCGTATAATTAGAAAGTAAGGTTCCGCTCTGCTCTGCTTGGCATTTGCAGAGGCTTAGACTCTGTGAGAGACCTTTAATCCTGGCAGGCTAATGTTTCTGTAGCCTCCATTACCAAGCAACAAGATCAGCTGTGGAATTTGGTATTTGGGGAGTGAAGAGCGTTGTCAGTATACCAGTCAATTTACTGCTCATGTAAACGGAGGAGAGTTTTTAACTTTCTGGATTCTTTTTTATCCGTTACTTTTGCACATTCCTGTATTAAATAGTTAGATTTAAACCTTTACGTGTACAGTAATGTAGTGTGTGTGTGTGTGTGTGTGTGTGTGTGTGACATGCAGGAGCATGTGCAGGTGCCTGTGTACCACCCCACACCCAGTCAGACCCGTCTGGCCACGCAGCTGACGGAGGAGGAGCAGGTACGGATCGCTCAGCGCATCGGCCTCATCCAGCACCTCCCACGCGGCATCTTCAACCCGGGATCCGAACCTGCTGACAAGAAGATCAAAGAGTCTGTACCACCACAGTAACCACCACAAGCACCGCGTCTACCAACACAACCACAAGCACTGCGACTTCCACCCTAATTACAGCATCCACAACCACAGCAATCACCACAATTACCACCACAACCACAACCAGTGCACCCACCACCCTGACCATTAACCCAACCACATTTCCCACCACCACAATCACAATAATAACCAAAACATCCACTACAACACTGCGACCATGACACGACCACACACAAGCGATTCATGATGTATTATCCTTCTGTATCCTTGTAGAGTGTAATCTGTGTGTGTGTGTGTGTGTGTGTGTGTGTTTCTTTTCCCAGGTGTGTGATCTGCATGCTTGACTTTGAGTACGGAGACCCGATCCGGTTTCTGCCGTGCATGCACATCTACCATGTGGACTGTATCGACGCTTGGCTCATGCGCTCCTTCACCTGCCCCTCCTGCATGGAGCCGGTGGACGCCGCGCTGCTCTCCTCCTACGAGACCAACTGAGCCGCGCTCGCTACCACCAAGACGCGTCAGCACCAGGAGCATGCCAATCGAGTCAGCTTTGGGTCACAGGGGGGTGGGAGGGGTGTGTGTGTGAGTGTGTGTGTGAAGAAACGAGTGTTGGTCTGAGGAACCGCTGACCAAACTGGCATGGGGACGAATGCAGGCCTCGTTATGATCATTTCTTGGCCGAATCTTTACATTTAAATCCAGTCGATTAAAAATGCGATCACTTTATTAAACCCTTTTCTTTTCAAAATGTGCAATACACACGAGGAGGAAGAAACCTACCGTGTTTGATTGAGCCTCTCTTCACTAACATTGACGCTGCTGGTGTCTCACGTCCTGCTGAAGCACAGAGTTCTCGAATCAGAGACAGACTGGAAATGTGAGAAGTGAAAGCGGCGTGTCCGACATGTCCGTCTAAAGTTTGTCCTTAACGCACCTCGTTAACCTCGGCAGATCGTTAACAAGCTGAAATAAGAACACAAACAGAACCGAAATAGGAAATACCAAGTTTTTTTTAGTGCTCTTCATAAATTTATTATTAAAACTTTAATTTCATATTAATGTAGAAAAACTGTGATACTGTTGTACATGTCATGCAGTGCAGATGTCTGATCTTTGTTCATTCCAGGCTTGATTTTTTTTTCTGTCCCTGAAATTGGCTCCGCCCCATCCCATAGAGAACTGCTCAGCCACTTTTTTATTTTTGGGGCTAAAATTGATAAAGACGTCTTAGTGTTTGTATTATAAATGTAAAATCACTTTTCATGCAGCAGAGGGCGCTGAAAACTTCAAAACGCACCTTTAAAATACACAAATGCACCATGTAAATAGGAGCTTGTCGTGCCAGGAGTGTTGCCAGATTGGGCACGATCACTCTTTTAATGTTCGTTCTGGTGAGTCCTTGCTGTATATTTTTTTTTTTTTTTTTTTTTTTTTTTTTTATAAACCCCTCAGTGAAGCTCATCGAGCAGATAGTTATGTTTAGATTAGACGTTGGTGTGTTTTGTTTTATCGTGGAACTCGGTTCCTGTGCTGCTGTTTTCTTCTTTCGCTCTCGGGTTGCCAGATGCTGTTTCTTATTTTTGTGCCAAATCTGAGATTTCAAATCAGAGTAATAAAAATGAAACCATTAAAAAAAGGACATCTCACTCCGAATCTCCTTTGAATATTTTCTGCCTTACTTAATGACAATGTACATAAAGCTCTATCCACTTGGTTGTGAACCTTCACCTTCAGTCGGGTGTGTTTTTGTCACGCGTGTTTGAGCGTCACACCGAGAGTCAGACGTTCGGACGATACGATCGTGTATGTACGCTTTTCTGTACTTGCTTGTAAAGAGCTGAAGATTTAACGTGATCCTTCTTTCTCCCTTTTTGTCTTTTGTATTTTGAAAGAGAGAAAAAGATTCTCGGTTTTGATACGGCTCGATGTAGCGTCTCTTCGATCTTCGGCATAAAGAAAAATAAATTGGCTGTTCTGTTCTGTGTCACACGGTGAGACGTCTAATCTGAAAGAGAGAGGATTTCTCACGACTTCTTGTGTAGCGCTAAAATGAGTTCAGTTCGTTGTACTGCTCAGTGACTGAGTGAGCGCTGAGTACACAAAACGGGCTTTATTTACTCTTGTCCTGTGCTAACCGGATCCTTATAAAAAATAAAAAAACCACCATTTTCATTTCTGACCACTTCAGATTTTTTATGTTCACGATCTCAACAGATTTTTTTGCAGCGGAAATGTTTCGTACTTTTAATTTTTTCTCTGATTATTTATGTAGTAATCGTGTAGTTTACAGTTATTAGACTGTTTCTTTCTTGAGAAACTGTTTAGTTTCTTTAACGATCGCAGCTGGTTGTGTTTTCATGGGGGGGAAAAACAGATCATTGATTGTTGTCGTTATCTTTGGGGAAATGTTTTGAAGCGGTCGATTTTGTTGTGTCGAGAAATTGTTTTGTTTGTTCGAGATTTTGAAATGCTGTGTTGTTGTTGTCTCGAAAGCGATGCTTAAGAAAACATTGCTTTCTGAAAGTGTCAAAGAATTTTGTTGTCTGTGGAAAAGGTTTGATTCTAACAAGGTCTCAGATTGTTGTTGCGGGAAAATAACGTTTTATTTTTCGAGATCTAAGATGGCGTTTTCTTAACGAAAATATTTTATTTTCTCAAAATCCCAGACAAATCTATTTTTATCTATGGGAAATATTATTATTATTATTATTATTATTATTATTATTATTATTATTATTATTATTGAGATCTCAGATAATTAGTTTCTTATTATTAGTTTGTTGCGGCCAGATGTTTTGCCACTCGCATGGTTGTGGTCATTTCTCTATTTCGTCCTTCAAGACTCTCATCATCCTGTCTGCAAAAATAATCTTTAGTTCGTTCAGGATCTCTGATTGTTGTGTATGTTTTCATTCAGGATTTGAGCTTGAGGTTTTAATCAATCTCACGTTTTCTGGAAAGTGTTTGCTTCTTTTTAAGATCCCAGTTTGTGGTATTTTGTTCTCAGACATCGTGGCTTTATCTCTAGTTGATGACAAAATAAGCTACTGATAAATTGTTAGCACAGGAGAAGTTAGTAACTAAGGTTTGCGAATCATTCTGATGTGAACATACTGATGATAAGAACATTTTTGAAAGGAAGCGTCCACAGATATGATTCTGTCTCATGACATGAGCAGATGATGCGTTAACAGAAATCTGTCTGTTTGCTTTAACATAGCCGAAGACAGATTGTTTTTGTTTTAATAGGTCGCTTGTACAACATTTCAAGTTATCTGGAGTTGAGTAGTGTTTAGAAATCTAGCTCTCGTACACACTTTTCTCTTTTTTCAATGCAAAATGAAAAAAATAGTGATTTCAACTCATGTGAAGTACAATCTTTTTTTTTTTTTAGGAAACAATATATGACATGATTTGATTCCAAGTTTGCTTCAGTAAGGTGAAGTTCTGAATCTGGGCTGCTAGATTGTGTGTGTGTGTGTGTGTGTGTGTGTGTGTGTGAGAGAGAGAGAGAGAGAGTGTGTGTGTGTGTGTGAGAGAGAGAGAGTGAGAGAGTGTGTGTGTGCGCGTGTGTTTTGTACATGTACAATGATGGCACAGCTTTTAGGAATATGTAAAGATGAAGAAGATGATGATGATGATAAATGAACATACAATTAACTAAATAAATAAAGAGAAATTCTTCCAAGTACTTATTTTTGACTTTATTCATGACTTCGTGTGTGACTTAATATTCGGTGTTTGTTTGTTTGTATTTATATCTACATTTATTGATTTTTTTTTAAATACGGTCAAATTTCATGTTCTAGAATATTCTCCAACCCTTCGCTCTCAAACCATTTGGTCTGGTCCAAAACGCTTGAGTCATCGGTTCAATTTCAAACGGTTTCCCTGGTTTAAATAAGTACCCTATATAGGCGTTTCATGGCGATACATGACCCCCTACGTAGTGTACAAAAGTAGGAAGGAGGAAGTCATTTGGAATTCAGCCAATAATTTTGTCCCGAGGACTTCCGTGTCAACTAAACGCTCTGAGACGCCATTTTGGATCTAATATTCCATGTCGTCACTCTTTCAACTTGAACGCAAATTGAGCCAAAATGGCGTCGTTTTCCGTATAGACCGCTTTATATTTTCCTTCTTTTTAAAACATGGTACAATCCGAACTGTATCGTTACCAAGATGGCAGCTTCGTTAGAAGACGAATTTGAAGATGCACCTGATGTAGAGCCTCTAGAGCCGACGTTAAAAAACATAATAGAGCAAAAATCACTGAAGTGGATTTTTGTAGGTGGGAAAGGAGGCGTTGGGAAAACGACATGCAGGTAATTTTAGTGTAGACGTTGAGTTTGGAACTACAGCTAACCGGCTAAAGTTAGCTGTCTAACCGTTTTAGTATGTAGCTCGAGCTAATGAAGCTAACTAGCTAATATAGTCCTTATAAAATGGTTAAAAATGTACATAATGTCTTATTAATAAACTGTGTCAGGCTTCAGGAAGTTTTTATTTTTTTATAATTCTCATTAACTAAACAGTTAATGTCTGACATTAATGAATGAATGGATGAATTATGAAAAAAAAAAAAATATATATATATATATATATATATATATATATATATATATATATATATGTATGTGTGTATAATGTGTGTGTGTAGCATCTTCAATCACCTGGCTAGTTAACTGACAGGTTTCCGGGCTTTAAGTTTGTACTTCATTATAATATCAGACAGATCGAGCTCCATGTTTGTCTTTTTAACAAAAGTCAAGAAGCTTTTATTGTCATTTCAACCATATAAACTGTTGCAGTACACAGTGAAATGAGGCAAAGTTTCTCCAGGATCATGAAGCTACATAACACAAAGACAGAGCTATAAGGACTTAAGTAAGTTAGTCCTACATACATAAAGTGTGTCCTGGTGCAAACAGTGCAGGTCACTGAGCTCCACACTGTGTTATGAATGGACTTCAGGATTTTAACCATTCAGCTCAGGAGCTTTAAGAACAAATCAAATAAAAATGTTATTTGTCACATACAGATACGTACGACACCAGTCTGTCTGGTATTCAAGCATTAAAAAAAGGAATGGAATTAAGGATAAAAATAAAACCAAAAGGAGGTAGATAAATAAAAATTATAAACTGTATATAAATAAAAAGTATAAACTATATAAAATATATGTGAAAATATATGTATATACATAGATGCGTATGGTAGATATTTGCAGTACAAATTAAAACGATTCCGTGATTGTCCTTAAAGTGTCCATGTGCAGTATGGTGTGTATAAAGTGGCACTGTGCTGTGACAGTAAAGAGTTAAAGTGACGGTCAAGAGTTAACGTGACGGTCCGGAGTTAACGTGACGGTCCGGAGTTAACGTGACGGTCAAGAGTTAAAGTGACGGTCCGGAGTTAAAGTGTCATAGTACAATAAAAGGTTGCGCAGATGTAGTGAGAGGTCCAGTACTAGACCTGCGAAAAGGCCATTCAAAGTTTGAAAGAGGAAACACCCAGAAACAGACCTGGGTTTCATTACAGGTGTTTATTTATAGCATGAGCTGTAACATCTTTTCTTTTTCTGTCACACTTGTTTTGCAGCTGCAGTTTGGCCGTGCAGTTATCCACGGTCAGGGAGAGCGTCCTCATCATCTCCACTGACCCGGCACACAACATCTCAGACGCCTTCGACCAGAAGTTCTCCAAAGTTCCCACCAAAGTGAAGGGCTACGATAACCTCTTTGCTATGGTCAGCTCTGTCTCTGCACACCGAACTCTTTCTGTTACAGTTTTCTATTTCCTTCAACATCTTTTTTTTTTTTTTTTCCCCAAAAATCTTTTCAGGGTGTCCTGTTTCATGTTTTCATCTCACCCCAAATGATCATGAGCAAAACCTTGGATGCTTTTGTTTGTTTGTTTGTTTGTTTGTTTGTTTGTTTTGTACAGTGCGTTATGGTGGATTGACTCCTTTTTATTTTGTCGTCTTTAGAAGCACTAGCACTATTTCTCAGACCTTTATATATGTAAACATCTTGTCTCTTGTAGGATGATGAAGGCTTTATTTAAATCAAACAATTTTTAGCTGAAAAGTTTTCTCTCCAATACAGATGTTTATTCCAACTGTTCTACTAAATGGTGTACAATTATGTAAAATTAAATGTGCAGTGTTTATTGTACACTAACATCTCTCTCTTTCACCCTCTCTCTCTCTCTTTCTCCCTCTCTCTCTTTCACCCTCTCTCTTTCTCCCTCTCTCTCTTTCACCCTCTCTCTCTCTCTTTCTCCCTCTCTCTCTTTCACCCTCTCCCTCTCTCTTTCACCCTCTCTCTCTCTCTCTCTCTCTCTCTCTCTCTCTCTCTCTCTCTCTCTCTCTCCCTCTCTATCTGCAGGAGATTGACCCGAGTCTGGGTGTGGCTGAGCTACCAGATGAGTTCTTTGAAGAGGACAACATGCTGAGTATGGGCAAGAAGATGATGCAGGAGGCCATGAGCGCTTTCCCTGGTATTGATGAGGCCATGAGCTACGCCGAGGTCATGAGGTCGGAGGCTACGTCCATCTGTGGCTCTTTCTAGTGAACATATATATGTTATATATATGTTGTATATATGTTATTTATATGTTATATATATATATATATTTGTTATTTAGCAGAATGAAAAATGAACAGAACTCCAGCACAAATTCATAACGTGTCTAATCACCGAATTGAATCTTATTTTTTATAGAAATTAATATATTTTTTTACATTTTACTGTGAATTATATTTTGTTTGTTTATTATGTATATAAGTTTAAGTCCGATTGATTAAAGTTAATTGTGTTTTATGTTTCTCTCTCTCTCTCTCGCTCTCCCCTCTCACTCTCTTCTCTCTCTCTCACCCTCCCCTCTTGCTCTCTTTCTTCTCTCTCTCTCTCTCTCTCTCTCTCTCTCTCTCTCTCTCTCACACTCTCTCTCTCTCACTCTCTCACTGCAGGTTAGTAAAAGGCATGAACTTCTCCGTGGTGGTTTTTGACACAGCACCTACAGGCCACACGCTGCGGCTGCTCAACTTCCCCACCATCGTGGAGCGAGGCCTGGGTCGCCTCATGCAGATCAAGAACCAAATCAGCCCCTTCATCTCTCAGGTCTGCTGCACTGCATGCTGGGAGACACAGATTAACCTGTCAGAGCCTAGAAATATTACAGTGACTGCGTTAAGGATTCTATTTTAAAGACTCATTAAGAAATCTTAAATCTAATGCTCAATGTGAACAGAAGGGTCAGTAAAGGTCAGGAATAATAATGATGCCCGTGTGGTTAAGGAGTGTTTAAACATCGTACTTTATTAATATTTCATTTGGTGGTCTAATCTGAGGTGTGTGTGTGTGTGTGTTTGTGTGTTTGTTCTCTCGCTGTAGATGTGTAACATGCTGGGGCTGGGTGATATGAACGCAGATCAGCTGGCGTCCAAGCTGGAGGAGACACTTCCTGTCATCCGCTCCGTCAGCGAGCAGTTTAAAGACCCGGTGAGCCGCAGCACATCATACTGGACACCTGGTCACTGTGTGTTCAGTTACATGATGGAACCGTCTTTAATGAACACACACACACACACAGAGCCGAACAGACACCAGATTTTATACCTAAAATGGCAAAATAAATGTAAACTATACCTCAATAAAATTTCCAGCTTGGTGTCAGTGAATCAGAGTAAAGATTCACACCTCATTCTTATAATCAGTAGCTTTTGTGCTTTAGATCTGAATTTTATAATAATATTTTGTCTGTATATGTCGGTTGTGGAGGATGATGTCAAAAATGGTTGTTACTGGGTTGTCAAATGATTTGATGAGAAAAAAAAATGAAATATGAATTTTTCCAGAAGATGATTTTAGGTATAAATGTTTGTCATTTATTTACAGAAATGTTTATATATTTTGAAATGAACATGCCTGGTTCAGCCACAGAGGAACAGATTTATTTTACATTAATTTCTTGTTTTTCTAACCCGTTTTGTGTCTCCCCCCCCCCCGAAACAGGAGCAGACGACGTTCATCTGTGTGTGCATCGCCGAGTTCCTGTCCCTGTACGAGACGGAGCGTCTGATCCAGGAGCTGGCCAAGTGCCGCATCGACACACACAACATCATCGTCAACCAGCTGGTGTTTCCTGATGCCGAGAGACCCTGCAAGATGTGTGAGGCCAGACACAAGATCCAGTCCAAGTACCTCGACCAGGTGAGTGTGTGACGTGCACAAGGAGTGTAAGATCTGATGTCATGCGTTTTTTTTGTATTTTTTTTTTCTTTCTTTAATGATTCCTAATTTTCTGTCCCACTAAATAGAATTTCTATTCACTTTCACGCTCGTGCACGGGCACATAAACCTGACCGATCATCCACAAAACGTTCCATAAATATCTCTGAGACCTTCTTATAATACGACCGTCATCCACCTGGGTGGTACCGATAATCGTAAACATCAGGAGGCGGAGCTTAAAGGGCTTCCTTAAAGACACCTTGCTGGTTTAAAGTGAAGACTGAAGATACGCCCGGTTGTGTCATGGCGTTTGTCAAAAACATTTGCGTTTAACTTCAACGATGATGACATTATTTTGTGTTCAAACGAATTAAATGTTAATTAAAACAAATTAAGATCAGCTTATTATAGCGATCAGGAAGTTAACGATTTGTCCTCATTCTATTCCACATCTTTCTTTAATTTGCACTGCGCATAAACAACGTAAACAAAATGTAAGTGACATCACTGTGTGTGTGTCTGTGTGTCTGTGTGTGTGTGTGTGTGTGTGTGTGTGTCTGTCTGTCTGTGTGTGTGTCTGTTTCAGATGGAGGACCTGTATGAGGATTTCCACATCGTCAAACTGCCTCTACTGCCTCACGAGGTACGAGGAGCAGACAAAGTCAACACGTTTTCCAAACTACTCCTGGAGCCCTATAATCCCCCCAACAAGTGACTTACCTTACCTGAAACACACACACACATCTACACAACCACATTCTGCTCCTCACTGGTCCATTAACCCTCTCAGTCCCCACAGCAACACATCTTCGTCAACATGCTCATAATCAACAGATCTGGAAAGATTTATAGTGAAAAAGGATCGCAACACTAAACACCTGTGTGTGTCTCTCTCTCTCTCCTTCATGCGGTTTATTTTACTCACGGTCATTCCTCATTTTTCTCCGTTAAATAGAACCGAGTGATTGCTTTATTGTGTGTTGGTGATTAATGTGTAAAAAGGTATAAAACCGTTTGAAAGGTCTGATCAGTGACTAAGAATGTACTTGATGTTTTGAATCAGATTATTTGAACACCACCTCTGTTCGTCTCTCGTATCCCCTCGTCGTGTTCAAGTTCCACTAGTTGGCCAGAATCAGAATCAGATTTATTGACACAAGGAATTTGGTTCCAGCAGTTTGTGACTCTGAAAGGTGCAGACACAAATAACACAATACTATACTTTACCAGAGCTGTAGCTGAACTCCTAAACCCCACATTCACGGTCGTTTATTCAGTAAAGAGATGCAGTACTTGTAACGATCGCATTAAAGTTTACTTGAGGTTGACTTTCAGTAGCTACAAGTAACTGTGCGAAAAATATTTATGATGTAAAAAAAAAATGTATCTAAATTCCTCAGATTTGTTTTACTTATTTAGTTTGGTTCTGCTCACTTTATGTAAATGCCCTTGAACGGTAATGAGGATATGTAAATGAGAAGCTGCGTCTCATCCATGTATCGCTCCTGTTTACCTTCTTGGCATATTTTTGGTGACATTGTCCTCTCAGCGAAGGAGATCTCTTTGTAATTATTGTGTACGAACAGTGTGATCATGACGGATAATTATACAGAGTAATGCTCGACAGTATTTGTGTTTGGTTTATCTGAACCCCACCACCCCATCCCCCTCTTTGTTCTTGCTCTCTCTCTTTCTCTCTCTCTCTTTTTCTTTCTCTCTCTCTCTCTCTCTCTCTCCCTCTCTCTCTCTCTCTCTCTCTCTCAGCTCTTGTGGAGAAACATCAGTATTTTTCTTCTCATTCCCACAAATCTGTTTATTTGGATTGTGTGAACACGAATTAGAAAAGTATTTGGAAATAATTTCAAAATGTCTGGAGTGACACAGTTTTGTTTTGTCTGCCTCTGCACACTGACAGTAACATAATTCAAAGATATTTTAATCACACAAGCTAAAATACCTCTAAGCAATTGACTATAAGAGAGATTGTGATGTCATAAAACGTACTAGCCAATCAGGTTACAGTATGCAAATACTGGGCCTTACTGCACAACAGTATCTCTTTGAGTAAACATGCTGTAAATAGCAGATCATCCCAGAGTCTTAAACATCCACAGTTATGTTGATTTCACCTGTCTAAAGTGCACCATGTCTAAAGCACAAGGTCTGCTATGTAGTTTAAGAGGTGGGAAGAAAGATTGCAAGATTTGCTGAACTACAAACTAATGGGAAATGACTGGAGCAGCGGAGGCCACCTTTCATCCTATGATTATAATCTGGACAAACGAGGAACCCTGCAGTGTCGCTACAGTGCAGTGTGTTCCATCACGAGGCTCAGCGAGTATTCCTGGGGAAAAAAAATAAAGAAAATCCTGAAAGCTTCACATGTCATTCAGTATAATTTAGTCCTGTTTATGATGCAGTCATTAAGGATTTATGTGGGTTCTTGCACATTAGCTTCTTATGACACGAGTTTAAACCGTTTCCCATGAAGGGTCGAACCGTATCTCTGTAAACTGTATGATGACTGTGCATGTTGTTCATCTCTAATCCTCTCCACATACGTGAGCTGCTTCCTCACCGCTCCATCGCTTGCAATTTATCAGCCCAGACATTCATAAAGGAATCGGTTTGTTTTCAATGACTCGTTTAAGTCTTTCTTTTCATTTGAGTTACTTTAGTTGAGTCACAAAAACCCATCCTTGGGTTGTAAGTAGTTTAAATCTCACTCATTTATTGGTGACTTCCTTTTAAACTGTAACTGTAACTACTCCATGTTTTGTTTTGTTTTTTCCTCAAAGAATTGATTCAGTGAAATGACTTGTAACAAGTGTCTCAGCGGAGAGAAAGAATCGGTGCTCTGAGCAGTGGGACTCCACGTTAATGAGTTCTGTCCTGCTCATAATTAAGATTTGTCCCAGAGCTCCTGGAGCTCCAATCAGCAAAACTCTCTTATTGTCTGAGGTCGGGGCTGGAAAATTAAAATACAGACAACATGATTTTGGTTGCCTTCTTTTCTTGTTTCCTTCTGTTTTAGAATTTTGTGATAAATCAGACAGACAGAAGTCTGTAAGGAAACCCTTAAAAACTGATGTAGAACCGTATTGAATAGCACTTTCAGTTCAGCTCGGGGCCCTAGCAAAACCTCAGCAGGACGGCGTGAACCCAGAAATGACGGTAACGTATACGGCACGTGTGGCGAACGCTCGCTTCTGTGGCTTCTCCAAGCTGCTTCTGGCCTGGAAGGGGAGCATCTATAAAGTTCTCTACAAGGAGTTTCTCGCTTTTTTTGCCATGTACACCACCATCAGCATTACGTACAGGTGAGTGACCTAAATAAGCCACAATGGATGTCTCTTACTGGATCCATTAGTAGCACTCTGAGCTACTGGTTCAATGTAACAGGAGGCTGAAAAGGATCAGTTTTTAATTGTTCTAAAGCAGAATACATAAATACACAAAACTGTTTTTGAGAAAAAAAATGTTATATTCTATAGAAGCAGGGATTAACTTTTTTTTTCTAAGACTGAAAAGCATTGTTCATGACGTATGGGAATTGAAGACAGTGTGTTGGGGAATATGGGTCAATGAGTTTGGGAAATTTGGGATAATGTATGCTTGGGTACATGGGAACAGCATGGTTGAGTTATGGTTAGGGTTAAAGAATGGGAGTTTAGTAGACTAGATGGGAATCTGGGATACTGTGTTAGGAATATGGCACACTAGCTGGAAATGTATAGTGATTAGATGGTGTGTTGGTAGTTTGGAACATTAAATGGTAGTCTTGGGAATTCCGGACCCTGGATTGGAATCTAAGATAGAGTGTTGGTAGCAGAAGTGGGAGTAAGTCACACATGTGCAAGTCACAAGTAAGTCTCAAGGCATGAAAGTTAAGTCGAGTCTTTTTTTTATATTTGTCCCTCAAGTCTCAAATTTGCGACTTAAGTCCGACTCGAGTCAAGTCATATGACTTGAGTCCCCCATCTCTGGTAGTTAGATGAGAATCTAGGATAGTGTTGGGAATTTGGCCCACTTGATGGGAATTTGGGCAAAACAACTTTGTCTGTTTTGATACAAGTAGAGTTTATTGACATATACAGTATTTTTCCCAGATTTATTCTTGCAGACGAGCAGAAGAGACACTTCGAAAAGCTTTCAATTTACTGCAACCATTACTCCAGTCTCATCCCAATGTCATTCGTCTTGGGTATCAGTATCAATTCATTTCCATTTCTACACAATACAGATACTATATTGTGGATACGTTGACTTTGTACATCTACACATCCTAGCCATTAATCTGTACAGGTTTCTATGTGACCGTGATTGTGAACCGCTGGTGGAGTCAGTACACGTCCATCCCACTGCCGGACCGGGTGATGTGTGTGCTCTCGGGCGGTGTCCAGGGCGGAGACGAACACGGAAGGCTGCTGCGGCGTACGCTCATGCGCTACACCAGTCTGTCTGCTCTGCTCATCCTGCGCTCCGTCAGCACTGCTGTCTTCAAGCGCTTTCCCACCGTGGATCACGTAGTGGAGGCGGGTGAGCTGAGACGTGTAGATTAAAGCAGGTCTAATCAGGGATGGAGTTTCTGGTGTTTGATCCTCAAAATGATTTGGTTACTAGTAATTCTGTGCTGAACACATAAAAGCCTGAAATGAGATTGAATAACACAAATAATGAACCTAATCCTTAATCACTTTAATCGTTTTAAGAAATTTATTCCCATAAGCACTTGCTCTTATCTCAGAGAAATGTTTGAGGTGATCTATGCAACATTCTTTGGTTATGCCCAAGTCTTTTCTTTAGCTAACACAAACATCCAGTGTTTTATGTAACTGCGGCCTGGTTGTCAACTGGAGTGTAACTTCACACACACATACACACCTATACACACATACAATACATCTCGCTCTCTCTTTGTAGGATTTATGACACGGGAGGAGAGGAAGAAGTTTGAGAGTCTGCGTTCTCCCTATAATAAATACTGGATCCCTTGCGTGTGGTTTGTTAATCTGGCCGCCGTTGCTCGATCTGAAGGCAGAATCAAAGACAATAACACGTACAAACTGCTGATGGAGGTAAAAGCAGAAAACACAAAAGCCTTTTGATTTCTTGAAGAGTGTAAATAAAGTAGTGAGAATAGGTCTGAGGTCATACAGCACGAGTGTTATTTGTGCTGGTTCTTTGTCTTTTTGGGTAGGAGCTGAATCAGTTCAGAGAGAAATGCAGTATGCTCTTCCACTATGACATGATCAGCGTGCCTCTTGTTTACACACAGGTGAGATGTGTGTGGGTGCGTGTGTGTGAGGAAAAGGAAGAAAATAATACTTTACTACTCTAATATAAAGTGTTAGATTTGCTTGGAATTATCCACAATTAAATGTGGTGTTGGCATGTGCTGGCTGATGTCTAGTTCATTATTTATGTAAATGTACATGTACTGTTTACAGTTAAAGTACATATTAACAGCTGACTTAATCATT
Source organism: Tachysurus fulvidraco (assembly GCF_022655615.1). Taxonomy (NCBI): domain Eukaryota; kingdom Metazoa; phylum Chordata; class Actinopteri; order Siluriformes; family Bagridae; genus Tachysurus; species Tachysurus fulvidraco. Next base: position 15,098,585 of record NC_062535.1, on the reverse strand, counting down.
GACTTAACAGCTAGATACCAGCACTTAGTCTGTAATCCGTCGTCTTGTCCGTTTGTGTCCTTATTATAAAATTCCTGATTAAAACAGCTTTCACTCCACGTCAGGTGGTGACATTAGCGGTTTACAGCTTTTTCCTGGTGTGTCTGATTGGGCGTCAGTTTCTGGACACGAGTCAGGGCTACCCGGGTCACGACCTGGACCTCTATGTCCCCATCTTCACCCTGCTTCAGTTCTTCTTCTATGCTGGCTGGCTGAAGGTCAGGATCAGCGCAATGACACACACAATTCTGATACTAGCTGATACTGGTAATAGCTCTGAATACTCTGGTGATAGTTGATACTTAAAGTTTAAATGAAGAGAAAGATTTATGAGTGTTAGCATAGGGAAACTGATGTGGTGTAAGAGGATAATCAGCTTTAGGGTGGTCTCTGTAACTTTGCTTTACATCGGTGATGATTATTTTCATGTATTTTATTGTCTACTTACTGTTGTCTTATGAGAGACAGGAAGTGGATGGTCTATAATGTAAAACATAGCAAATACACACCTGAACACAGGTAACTCATGTGAACTAAAGTGAAATTAAGTTTTTATCTCTGTTCTTCAGTGGTTTGTTAAATGTCTTTTATTCCCCTCTAGTTTCAGCTCTGCTTTTAAGTGGAGCTTTGAGTCTTTTGAACAAAGCTGAAAATATCGTTCCTTAGACCAAATCCCTTCTTCAAAATCTCTCGGTGTTTGTAAATGTAGGTTGCAGAAGAGCTGATCAACCCGTTTGGTGAGGATGATGATGATTTCGAAACCAACTGGCTCATAGACAGAAACTTCCAGGTGTGTTTACATTCATCCATCCATCAATCCATCCCTCAGTCCATCCATCGATCGATTCATCAGTCCACCCATCAATCCACCCATCAGTCCATCCAGCCATACATCCATCCATCAGTCCATCCATCTATCCATCCATCCGTCCATCCATCTCTTACAATCTCTTACAAAATGTACACGCTTTCAGTAACAGCACTGCATCAGATCCAAATAATTAATAAATAATTAAGGCTCCTTGTATGAGAGCTGTATATATTCACAGTACCTTGGAGTCTTATCCAGAATGTCAGTCAAATCAAAAGAGTGTTATTCTTCACTGTCCAGGTATCGATGATGGCCGTAGATGAAATGTACGGTGATCTGCCCAAAATGGAGAGGGATCGCTACTGGAACGACTCGAACCCTCGGCCACCTTACACCGCCGCCACGCTGTTCGTCCTCCGCAAGCCCTCCTTCCAGGGCTCCACCTTTGACATGGCGTAGGTGACTCACTGCACTCTCACTGTAAGCACTGTCATTATATTACACTGTTTTACACACCCCTGTTTTACACACCCCCTCCTTGAACCGCCACCTTACTATGGTGGAGGGGTTTGCGTGCCTGAATGATCCTAGGAGCTATGTTGTCTGGGGCTTTCTGTCCCTGGTAGGGTCTCCCAAGGCAAACAGGTCCTGGGTGACGGGCCAGACAAAGAGTGGTTCAAATACCCCCTTAAGAAGAATTCGAAATCAAGGTCTGTGACATCGCCTGGTATGGCGCAACCAGGGCCCCACCCTGGAGACAGGCCCGGGGTTGGGGCTCGCATACGAGCACCTGGTGGCCGGGTCTTACCCCACGGGGCCTGGCCGGGTTCAGCCAGAAGGAGCGACGTGGGGCTGATCTCCCATGGGCCCACCACCTGCAGGAGGAACCGTAAGGGGCCGGTGCATTGTGGATTGGGTGGCAGTCGAAGGGGTTGGCCTTGGCAACCCAATCCCTGGACACGGAATCTGGCTCTAGGGACATGGAATGTCACCTCGCGTGGGGGGAGTAGCCTGAGCTGGTGCGGGAGGCTGAGATACTGACTAGAGATAGTTGGGCTCACCTCCACGCACAGCTTGGGCTCTGGAACCCAACTCCTCGAGAGAGGCTGGACTCTCTTCTACTCTGGAGTTGCCCACGGTGAGAGGAGACGGGCTGGTGTGGGCTTGCTCATAGCCCCTTAGCTCTGCCGCCATGTTTTGGAGTTTACCCCGGTGAACGAGAGGGTCGTTTCCCTGCGCCTTTGGGTTGAAGATAGGTCTCTCACTGTTATTTGTGCTTATGGGCCAAATGGCAGTGTAAAGTACCCGACCCTCTTGGCGTCTCTGGAAGGGGTGCTGGAAAGTGCTCTGACCGGGGACTCCGTCATTCTACTGGGGGACTTCAACACTCACATGGACAGTGACCCCTGGAGGGGCGTGATTGGGAGGAATGGCCTCCCCGACCTGAACCCGAGTGGTGTTTTGTTATTGGACTTCTGTGCTAGTCACAGTTTGTCCATAACGAACACCATGTTCAGGCATAAGGGTGTCCATCAGTACACGTAGCACCAGGACACCCTAGATCAGAGGTCGATGATCGACTTTGTGGTTGTTTAATCTGACATCCGGCCGTATGTCTTGGACACTCGGGTAAAGAGAGGGGTGGAGCTGTCAACTGATCACCATCTGGTGGTGAGTTGGATCCGATGGCGGTATAGGAAGTTGGACAGACTTGGCAGACCCAAATGTACTGTGAGGGTCTGCTGGGAACGTTTGGCAGAGTCTCCGGTCAGAGAGATCTTCAACTCCCACCTCCGGCAGAGCTTCAACCAGATCCTGAGGGAGGATGGAGACTTTGAGTCCGAGTGGACCATGTTCTCCACCTTCATTGTCGATGCGGCCGCTCCGAGCTGTGAAGGAGTCCTATCAAGCTTGGTTGGCTCGGGGGACTCCGGAGGCAGCTGATAGGACCCGAAGGGCCAAGCGAGCTTCAGCCCAGGTGGTTGCGGAGGTTAAAACTCGGGTCTGGGAGGAGTTTGTTGAGGCCATGGGGAAGGACTATTGGTTGGCCTCGAAGAAATTCTGGCAAACCGTCTGGTGCCTAAGGAGGGGGAAGCAATGCCCTGTACACACTGTTTACAGTGGAAGTGGGAATCTGCTGACTTCGACTGGGGGCATTCTCGGACGGTGGAAGGAGTACTTTGAGGATCTCCTTAACCCCATCAACATGTCTTCCACTAAGGAAGTAGAGGCCGAGGGCTCAGTTGTGGACTTGTCGATCCCCCAAGCTGAGGTCACTGAAGTATTTGAGAAGCTCTTCAGTGGCAATGCACCAGGGGCAGATGAGATCCGCCCCAGGTATCTCAAGTCTCTGGATGTTGTGGGGCTGTCTTGGTTGACATGCCCCTGCAATATCGCATGGCGGCTGGGGACAGTTCCTCTGGACTGGCAGAATGGGGTGGTGGTCCTTCTGTTTAAGAAGCGGGACCGGAGGGTGTGTTCCAACTATAGGGGGATCACACTCCTCAGCCTCCCCGGAAAAGTCTATGCCAAGGTACTGGAGAGAAGAATTCGGACGACAGTCGAACCTTGGATTCAGGAGGAACAATGCGGGTTTCGTCCCGGTCGTGGAACACTGGACCATCTCTATACCCTTGCCAGGTTGTTGGAGGGTTCATGGGAGTTTGCCCAACCTGTCCACATGTGTTTTGTGGATCTGGAGAAGGCATTCGACTGTGTCCCTCGTGGTGACTTGTTGGGGGTGCTATGGGAGTATTGGGTCCGGGGCCCTCTGCTAAGGGCTGTCCGATCCCTATATGACCAGAGCAGGAGTTTGGTTCGCATAGCCGGCAGTAAGTCAGACTTGTTCCTGGTGAATGTTGGACTACGGCAAGACTGGCCTTTGTCACCGGTCCTGTTCATTATTTATATGGACAGGATTTCTAGGCGCACTCGGGATGCCGGTGGGAGTCCAGTTTGGGGACCACAGGATTTTGTCTCTGCTTTTTGCAGATGATGTTGTCCTGTTGGCTTCCTCAAATCAGGACCTTCAGTGTGCACTGGGACGGTTTGTGGCTGAGTGTGAAGCGGCTTGGATGAGAATCAGCACCTCCAAGTTCAAGGCCTTGGTTCTCAGACAGAAAAGGGTGGCTTGCCCCCTTCAGGTTGGTGGAGAGCTCCTGCCTCAAGTGGTCTTGGAGTCTTGCTCACAAGTGAGGGAAGAATGGAACTGGAGATCGACAGGCGTATTGGTGTATCTTCTGAAATGATACGGTCGATATACCGGTCTGTTGTGGTGAAGAAAGAGCTGAGCCGCAAGGCAAAGCTTTCTATTTACCAGTCGATCTACGTTCCTACCCTCACCTATAATCATGAGCGAAAGGACAAGGTCCCGGATACAGGCGGCCGAAATGAGGCACTCCCTTAGAGATATGGTGAGGAGCTTGGTCACTCAGGAGGAGCTCAGAGTAGACCCGCTGCTCCTCCACATTGAGAGCAGTCAGCTGATTTGGCTTGGGCATCTGTTCCGGATGCCTCCTGGACGCCTTCCTGGGGAGGTGTTCCGGGCATGTCCAACCGGGAGGAGGCCCTGGAGAAGACCTAGGACATGCTGGAGGGCCTATGTCTCTCAGCTGACCTGGGAACGCCTCGGTATTCCCCAGGAAGAGCTGGAGGAAGTGTCTGGGAAGAGGGAAATCTGGGCATCCCTGCTTAGTCTGCTGCACCCGTGACCTGGCCCCGGATAAGCAGTAGAAAATGGATGGATGTTTTACACTCTGTAATATGTACCAACTCACAGATTGTTGTGGTTTAGTTTTTTGAAACTCTGGATATAAATAGCATCAGTTAAAGGCTTCTTAGTTCATTATTTGTAGTTTCATGCAAAATAAGCCGCATCTATCTCACTGAAAGCAATGAGTAAAATCTAAGTAAATAATGAAAAGGTTTTTCATTATTTTTGACATTTACTTAGCAAATGTTAGCTGGACTGATCTGATTGACAAACATATTCAGTAGCTAATTTTTGGTACTCTGGTGAGAGATGCTTTTTAACCATCACAAAAAACAAAAACACACAAATAACTCTCATGACGAATCCCAAACAGTTACATAAACCCATTTTTCTCCAAAATTTAGAATTCCTAAGGAAGAGATGCACTTCCAGCCGCTGGAAGAAATCAATGAAAACATGGAAGAATCCGCCACTTGCAATCAAAACCTCGCTCTGTTCAGCCGGCTCCTTGGCTCCACCCCTTCTCCCCCAAACATTGTAGGCGGAGCCTTCAGCAGAACCTCTGCTCAGCTACAGCAGTTGATGCACTCGGTCAACCCTGACTTCTCCTACTCTGACGGGGAGGAGGGGGAGGGGGGGAATTACGTCGGGAGGAACAAAGGTGCAGGAGGATCTCTGCCGTCAGGTTTAGGACACGACACCCAGAGCACCATCTGCAGCTGTGGAGGAACCTCCAATACACATCCTTCAAGCCAAGTGATAAACAGAGGACATGAGGAAGATGGGTTGAAGAAAGATGAGAATGAGAATGACTTGAAAACACAGATTTTCCCAATATTAACACGAGTGCCTAAGCAGAAAATGAGGCCAAAGCTTTCTCCGTCCACCAACACCAACCGCTCCACACCAGACCTCTTCTCCTTCCAGCCAATCAGAGATCAGGCCAAGCTCATGAACCCACCATCATCCAACAGAGTTGCATTGTCTGGTATGAAGCTCCTGAATGTTCCACCATTTCCTGAAGCACCACGCTGGTCATCTGAGGAACACAAACCTTTGCAGCGCAGCATCAGCATGGGCTCAGACGTCTACTGTTTGTCCAGCAGGGGTGAGGAATGACAGCTCGACCTTTTACTTCATGTCTTTCACAAGATTGCTACAGGTTAATGGTTCATTTCATCCAGATCAAAAATATCATTAGGAATTGGATTCGTAAGATAACAACAAAACAACAAAGTCATAGCAAATGATAAAGATTTTAGATTTAGTAAAAAATAATAATAAACAGAAAACGTTTTCAATGTTATGTTTGTATGTAGTCACCCAATACTCTGATCTTCTTTCTATATAAAAGAATAAATAACCGATTTGACAAAATATCACAATATATATAAAAAATTTCACATCCTCCATCCTCCACAAACACACACACACACACCAGTGTACTGAGTAATACCGCACACTACAAGTGATTTTGTGATTGTGTATGATTCATGGGAAGTGTCTAAAATGACTCCTCATTGCTTTCTAAAACTACTTTTAAAATGAATCAATTAACAGCTCAGAACTCACAATAAAGCAAATTATAAAGCTTTAATGCAGTGGTCAGTGTGCTGTTTATGTAGTGTAAACAGGAAAAAAGACATTCGTGTGAGGATGTTCCATTAGCACCAAAATAACCAATAAAGTTTCATAAAATTTTATTTGTGCTTATCTATTAAAATAACACATACAAATAAAACAGAATACAAATCACTCAAGTGAGTGCGTAACTCACTTCTGTGAGATACTGTACATTATAATTTATAAGGTGTGGGACAAGATATGTATAACTGCATCAATGTCACTATTGCATCCTATTAGATGATCACACGATCCTGTGAGTGGTTCTGGGTTTGCATTATATGGGGCCAAAAGATAATTGCACCAACCTATAAAAAGAGAGACAAAACAAAAGTATAAGAATTGAATGTAAGATACAAATTAATTTCTATGTAAAATCCCCAATAGTTGGCATGTTTAGGGAGATAACTTGGATGTGTGATGACACACTTTGGTTAGAATTGTGAAATGTCTAATCCAGCTGAGTGTACATTAGTTTTTTGTGAACATCCAAAAATTGGCCCAATGTGGTGTTAATGTTTCAATACCCGTAACATAAGGACTTCAATACACAGGCAGAGTAAAACTGCAGATTTATTCTTCACCAAAGTCACCAGAGCAGCAATACAGCCATCCACATGCTGCAAAGAAAATTATATTTCAGAATTAACAGGACATGATTTGCAACCAAAAATTATTTTTACAGCAGGTTTTGCCCCCTTTCCACCAGAAAGAACTGGGTGCTGGTTCAGAGCTAGTGCTTGTGCTGGTTCGAAGTTGGTTCCACTGACAAGCCTTCAAAGACCCGGTTTGCCTTTCCATGGGCTAGAGAGCCATCACAGAGCCAAGATTTACGTTACTGTATCCGTCTTATCTTTCCCAGCAATGTTAGCGCAGCAGCGGCAAACACAAACACATCAACAATGAAGGACTGTTAATGCTCATGGCTTTGGGAACCTACATTGGCATCCAAACGTGGCTTAAGAACCACTTTTCCTGGTTCAGAGCCGGTGCATTGGGTGTCGAAAACTGATTTTAAATTAGGCTCCGAACCAGCACTCAAACTGCCTTGGTGGAAAAAGGGCATTTGTGATCAGACTGAAGGAGCCGATTCAGGAGATGTACCTCTGACTTTGCTCTTGCATGATCGCACTGTACAGCTTCTGTAAAACAGCAGAACTGGGGGTACTGTGAGGTTAGGCTTACAAATGCGGAGCCAGTGAAGTCGGTGTAGTTGTTGTACCCACAACATTTAAACTGCAGGAGAATTCACACACACACACACACACACACACACACACACACACACACACACACACACACACACACACACACACACACACACACACACAATTTAGCTTGATAATACAGATATACAATACATTAACACTCTATCAAGCATTATATTGTTAAATTAAGAGAAACACTGTAACCTAGGACATCATGCTCATTTAAGTAGATTAAAAGATTAGATTAGATCAGTGATAGATAGTAAAACTTTCTATACTATTCTATTCACAAAAGTAAAAATACTTCTGAAAATAGATACTTCAGTAAAAATGAAAGCATAACTAGAATTAAAGCACACAAGTACAAATGTGAAAACTCTAAAGCTAATTTTAAATGATGAAAGTTAAGGAACACTTCAGATCACACAATTGTTGGTACTTGATGGCGAAATAGTCCAATTTCTCCATGGGCCCAAACTAATTAAAACTAATTAAGAGCAGCTGTAGTTTTTTGATAGATATAAACTAGCTAGCATGCTAATAGCAAGCTGTCACACTACAATTTGGCTAGAAATGTTGATGTTTTTGTAGGAATAGAAAACAGCTTTTGTATTTACGAAGATGCTGAGGTGACATGGTGTTTATTTAAAAAAAATGTAAGACCACCATTTATATATAGTGGCCAAAAACTAGTCAACAACACCATATCAGAGTAACTGTACATTATTCAGTCCCATGTCTGCAGATAATAAGTCTAATTCTAAGTAGTTAAGGAGCATCTTAGATTAGCGTATCTTTTACGTCTGGCACACGAAATAAAAAAATGGATGACAAATTAAAAGAAAAACCTGAATAAATGAGTGGATCTGAAAACTAGTGTAAGGAGAAAGCTAACTGTAAAGTTAGCATTATACATTTTTTACACACACACACACACACACACACACACTATTTGTCAGGCCTGTAGGGCCTAGTCGATGTTTTTGTACATTTATTAACCCGAATATTCAGATTAGCAAATGCTAATCAAATGCTTTTGCTAATGTAGCCTGCTAATACATTTAGTGAATAAGTTTAGTGAGTGGAGGAGTGATAATGCCTCCTGTCTACAACAGTATATAAATATTTTTAATGGGGAAGCATTTTTATTGGTGTTTTTCATCTTGACAAGAAGACAAACTACAGTTTTTAAGTGTATTAAAAATCATTACATTTGAATTAGGATTTTAATCCGAAGTTACTCATTTGATGCATTACAAACAAGATCCAACAGATAGCGCTGTATCATGCAAAGATTATGCTTTTCTTTCTCTTTTCTTTTCTTTTTTTTCCTTTACATTTCTTTTCATTTCACTGTTTTCAATACACACATTTTCATGGTGGTATGTAGTGATAATTATCTAGTAATGCGCTTGAGATGATTTGATAATTATAAATATGCCCTATAATGGATATTAAATAGAACTTGTTCCTGAATAATGTTTCAGAACTGTTTATTACACATTTGTTGCCATATCTGTGTATGTATGTAGTGACATACTTGGTCGAGATGCCGGAAATTCGGAAGTGTTAAACAAATGTAATAAAAAAAAGTGTAAACAAACAAAGATATTGTTTCGATGTCATGCTTGCCTGTCTTAAAAACTTGAGAGCCCTGTTAAAGGTTTTTAAAATGTCTCACTTCTCTTTGTATACATTTAATTACAGGCTCTCGATTGTAATTATAAATATTTAAGTGAAAGCTTGGGGTTACTTCGGCATAGTTAAAGTTGGCATCGTAGATCAGGATTAGCCATGCTAGTTACACTCTTAGAGTTGCTGTGTGAAATAGTAAAAAGTTTGTGTTTTCTTAAATGAAATGCGTGTGTAATCCCATTAATTATAGTCATGTAAATATGTGCTTCAGCATGAAATAAACCATGAACACGGAATGGAAGATACCAGATTCATTGTCTCGTCCCAGGCATTGGTGACGTTGTCGTTTCGACCGTACATATCCTTGATGATCTTAGCAACTTTTCCTTTATTTGTATGCAGCCTATTCCACCACTGAGGAAACAAAGTAAACACTGATTCAATGGTCACAAAAACACACCTTTATTTTTGTAGACAGATATAAATATTTTTATCTATCTATCTATCTATCTATCTATCTATCTATCTATCTATCTATCTATCTGTCTGTCTGTCTGTCTGTCTGTCTGTCTGTCTGTCCTTTTTCAGAAAATGTTTGTCTGTTTTGTATGTCACTGTATGAAGCAATTAACTGCTCATATATGATTAGAAAAGGGAAGTTAATTTCCCTACATCTTTGCTAAGAGGAACACTTTGAAACACTTTGGCTAGAATGTGATGTCAGGACAAATACCATAATTAGGCATCATTTGTTCCCACCCTTTGTTTAGACAAGAGGAATTAAGAATTTTTTTTAGTATCTGTTTATAGTAACCGACACTGGAACATTCTTGAAATATGATGAAAATATATTTAGACAAATTAACCAGCTATAACAAATGTTATTCTGTCACAAAGGCCGGCTCATGTTTATGCGTTTCACGAAATGAAAATATGAAAGAAAGAAAAAAAAAAGGATCCGAAAACATGAGGTAATTAAGAAAAGGTAAATGGTTCAGCATGGGGTCTAGACTTGAGCTAAAGAAAGGCCACTTGGGAATGCAGCTAATATGGGGAAATTGTGTAGACAGGTACAACTTAAATAAATAAAAAACAGTGACTTGATCAAAATTCTCCAGTAAGCAGGTGAGATTAGGATTAAAATCTGTCCAAATCTTTGGATTGATACTGAAGACCACTGAGCTCTGTACGGTACCGGCTGCTTGGGAACGGTGTCATACTGTATAATTACCCAAATTTACACTATACTCTATTGTATATTCAGTATCATTGCTCTTACCTGAAGGCGGATAAGCAGAAAAAGAAAGATTATGGTGATCATTATGGCCATAATGAGGTAAAACTGTAAGGACATGAGACAATGAATATATACATAAAAAAACTTCCATACTCTGAATGTAGTCGGTCAGTTGCATGTTTAGTTTTCACGCAGAAACGAAATGTATTGTGTAGAAATAAAGCTGATCTCTGGAACGTTATCGGGACGGCCATCTTGGAAAGCTGGTGCTCACGTCTTACCTTAGAGCAGTTTGAGCTTTGAGCTACAGAGTGTTTGTTTATAATTTTTAGTTAAATAATACAGTGATGGAGGAAAAATGGAAAAAAATAAAAATTATTGGCTTTGTATGTTGTACAGTATGTCTCTTGAAGACATTGAGATTGTGGTCAAGCTTCATTAGCATCGTAGCTCTGGTGCCAAACACCAAACAGCCGACTACATATTGGGTTAGAAGCAGATTTTTCAAACAAATGAATGACTAAAAACCAAGTAAAGAGGTCACTCACATTCATGTTAGTATTCCCAGAGTAGGTGCAATAGCAGGCTAGGATGGCAATGAAGATGACTACGGCCCCGGCAGCCACCAGCATGTAGCCAGCACCAGTCAGATTCGCTAATTTTGGGGGAAGGTCTTTAATTTTATCCAGCAGTCCAAGTGCATGATTTGTGTTATTCTCTATCAAAATGCCGACGGCCATAGACGCAGCTCCTACAATCTGGAAACCAGATAAAAAAAAGTAAAAGAAAAACAAAAAACGGCAACATTAGAACACAGAAGTAAAAGAGAGGGGGAATAGAGGAGGCTGTAAATTTGTCAGAGGAACTGTAGTGTTACCTGAAACAGTGATAAAGTAAAACCAAGAAATAGCACCCAGAATACGTAAACAAATGTTTTTGCCATCTCAGCGCTGAGATAACAGAAATGGACTAAAATTATATGTCATGATTCTACACAAAATGTAAAGAAAAGAAATAAAAGTCTTAAGACGTAAATTTCTTCTATCCCAAGTTATGTGATTAATGTAGTAATTAATTAATTGTCAGATGAGCTCAATATAAACTGTTATTGGTAGAACATTAGAAAACCTCCCAAAACAAACACGCTAACAAAACTAAACCTGAACAAAACGTCTATCATAAAACTTTACGCACATCCTTTCCTGCAAAGCATGGTGGTAGTTGTATCAGACCCCTCTCACCCTGGCCACAACCTATTTGCACTTCTTAAGCAGCAAATACAGGGATTATTACCTGTGTTCTGTAACTCATTCTCCATCTCTAATCACTGCCTCTTTCTCACGTACTAATGTATGTAAACATGTAAAGCCTTAATATTTAAATGTTTACTGTTCTCATGCCAGATATGTATGTATGTACCAAGAGCATGTTTGACACATTTTTTAGCTGTTATTGTCAGTTCTATGCTCTTCTAAATGGGACTTTTGAAATGAGACTTTTGTACGTCGCTCTGGATCACTTGGCAAATAAAGCTGGTTCTGATTCTGATTAAAAACCTCAACAAATTCCTTGTGTGTCTGCGTGCACTTGGTGAATAAAGCTAATTCTGATTCTGATTCTCTGTGGCAGTGTTCACAAGCAAGTATTGAGGAACTACTTAAGATTAAGGGCAACATGAAGTCAAATACAAGGCAATTTTAGAAACTAAGCTGTTCCACTTGGCAAGACATGCTCCAGCAAGCCTAAACAAGCTCCAGGATCATCTCAGTATTCAGAATCTCTGTTCGATCTGAAGATGCTCAACACAGACAACATCAATGACAATTTCAGGTTGTAACACTAGAAAATGCAGAAGAGTTCAAGGAAGATGAATATTTATGCAGGTCAAAGTAGGTCTACTGTATGACCCCATAAAAAAATAAAAAAATAAAAATAATAATAATAATAATAAAATTGTTCACATCAAAATAAATTGTGAACAAACATGACAATCTTTCTGTTTTTTTTGTTTTGTTTTTTGTTTGTTTGTTTCTTTTTTTTATACCCCAGAAAATGTGGTCTAGCTAGATCTCAACCTACACTGCATTTAACCCAACCACATTATTTTCCAGTTTCATTATTAGTATTATTAAGACTTTCGAGGTATTAATAGAGTTATATTAAGTATAAACACACTTGAGTGTATTAACTTAAATACCAACACTATTAATACTAAATAATCGTATTAACAATCGTCATTCAAACACATTAAATAAAATATTATATTCAAAAAATCACTACTTACAAACATCAGAGTGTTTAAGACGATCGTAAGCATCTTCAAGGCGTCTTTGCTCGACATCTCGATGTTTTTTATTTTTTCAGCTCTCTTTAAAACCATTTGTAAACGTGTCAGAAGCATCTTGCAGAGTACAGACGTGTTCTGATGCACTTCTCTCTGTCTGAGTTGTAAAATAGAACATCAGTGTTCTCTCGGAGTTCTAACGGACGTCTCTGAACAAAAGCTTAATGTTACAGCAAAGATGACAAGGACGACGATCCAGTACAATACAAACAATAAAAACCTCTATACTTAAAAATAGATTAGGAAAAAAATCAGTCACCTGAATTAATGATGCAAGAAAAATTTCAGACATGTTCTGGCAATAAAGTATTATATCATATGTCACATCAGGTCATATCTATCTATCTATCTATCTATCTATCTATCTATCTATCTATCTATCTATCTATCTATCTATCTATCTATCTATCTATCTATCGGTCTGTCTGTCTGTCTGTCTGTCTGTCTGTCTGTCTATCTATCTATCTATCTATCTATCTATCTATCTATCTATCTATCTATCTATCTATCTATCTATCTATCTCAGTCAGTCAGTCAATCTATCTATCTATCTATCTATCTATCTATCTATCTATCTATCTATCTATCTATCTATCTATCTATCTATCTCAGTCAGTCAGTCAATCTATCTATCTATCTATCTATCTATCTATCTATCTATCTATCTATCTATCTATCTATCTATCTATCTATCTATCTATCTATCTATCTATCTATCTATCTCAGTCAGTCAGTCAGTCAATCAGTCTATCTATCTATCTATCTATCTATCTATCTATCTATCTATCTATCTATCTATCTATCTATCTATCTATCTATCTATCTATCAGTCTGTCTGTCTGTCTGTCTGTCTGTCTATCTATCTATCTATCTATCTATCTATCTATCTATCTATCTATCTATCTATCTATCTATCTATCTATCGGTCTATCTATCTATCTATCTATCTATCTATCTATCTATCTATCTATCTATCTATCTATCTATCTATCTATTTAATGAAGGCTATGAAAAGGTAAATAATATAAAAAGAAATGTAGTTCAGTAGTTTACTGGTTTTGTTTTGTTAAGAAGTTTCAGAGCAAATTAATGATGTTTGATGATTTGAATCGCAGCTTGAACTGAAGACCGAAGAGACAAATTTCAGTCTGGATGAATACTTTAACCTTGACACATTACATAAACCTGACACATCTAGATTCATCTAAATACATCATACGCTCTAGTCATGTACAGCTGGGAAATTTTCATTGTTTTACTTCATTTCAAGGCTGAAATGTGAGAGCTGATATTTGTTATAGTGGTGATATTGGTATATTAATCATGATATGATTGTGTGTCAGTTTCTGGACATGAGTCAGGGTTACCCGATGACGACCTGGACCTCTATGTCCCCATCTTCACCCTGCGCTGGTCAGGATCAGCACAATGACACACAATTCTAATACTAGCTGATACTGGTAATAGCTCTGAATACTCTGGTGATAGTTGATACTTAAACTTTAAATGAAAAGATTTATATGAAAATGAAAAGATAACAAAAAATCTAATGCAAAGTCATAGCAAATGATAAAGATTTTAGATTTAGTAAAAAATAATAATGATGATAATAAAGGAAACGGAAAATGTTTTCAATGTTATCATCTTTCTATATAAAAGAATAAATAACCGATTTGACAAAATATCACTATCTAAAAAATTTCGCATCCTCCACACACACACACACACACAAACACACACCAGTGTACTGAGTAATACCGCACACTACAAGTGATTTTGTGATTGTGTATGATTCATGGGAAGTGTCTAAAATGACTCCTCGTTGCTTTTACTACAGTATTTTCCGCACTATAAGGCGCATCTAAAAGCCTTAAAATTTCTCAAAAATCGGCCGTGCGCCTAATAATCCTGTGCGCCTTATGTGTGCACTGAGTTCCAAAAATCTGTAAAAATGTTGTGCGACTTTGGTGAGCGCTCCGCTCGATTGACGATGGATTTGTGGGAGGTTTATTAAAAAATAATGTGTATCTAAACTCACTGTTTTGCTTCTGTTACCTTTTTTGTGGACCGTATGTTTTAGCATGCGCCTTATAATACGGTGCGCCTTATGTATGGGTTAAGTACAGAAATAGACCCCGTAATTGAGACTGCGCCTTATAATCCGGTGCGCCTTACAGTGCGGAAAATACTGTACTTTTAAGATGAACCAGTTAACAGCTCAGAACTCACAATGAAGCAAATTATAAAGCATTAATGCAGTGGTCCGTGTGCTGTTTATGTACTGTTGTGTAAACAGGAAATGAGTGTGACCCAAGAAAAAGTCATTTGTGTGAGAATGTTCCATTAACACCAAAATAACCAATAAAGTTTCATAAACAATTTTATTTGTGCTTATCTATTGAAATAACACATACTAATAAAACAGAATACAAATCACTCAAGTGGGTGCATAATGTTAATAGTATGAAATCCCTGCTGAAAGTTGATTGGTTGATAGTGGCCATGTTTTTTTTTATGTAACCCAGTCATCATTAGAAGTTTACTTACAGGTTTGCATGGCTAAACTACATGTAGATAAAATACAAAGCCATTATTCACTGGCCAATTGAAATGTGTATGCATTTCATGTGTATGCATCCATTTGATTTTTTTGTTTGTTTGTTTTTTTATTAACTTATTAATGAAAACAGAATTGAAAGAAAAAAAAGCTCTTTTTGATTTACAGTATCTGACAAAAGTGAGTACACCCCTCACATTTTTGTAAATATTTTATTATATCTTTTCATGTGACAACACTTAAGAAATGACATTGTGCTACAATGTAAAGTAGTGAGTGTAAAGCTTGGATAACAGTGTAAATTAGCTTTCCCTTCAAAATAACTCCGCACACAACCATTAATGTCTAAACCATTGGTCACGAAAGTGACTACACCCCTAAGTGAAAATGTCCAAATTGGGTCCAATTAGCCATTTTCTCTCCCTGGTGTCATGTGACTCATTCGTGTTACAAGGGCTCAGGTGTGAATGGGGAGCAGGTGTGTTAAATGTGGTGTTATCGCATCTCACTGGAAGTTCAACATGGCACCTCATGGCAAAGAACTCTCTGAGGAACTGGGGAGCTACAGTTCATTGAGGGAACCATGAATGCCAACAGGTTACACTCTGTGACATTCTGAAGCAGAGCAAATTCCTCTCCCTTCGAAGACTGGGCCGCATGCCAGTATTCCAACATGATAACGAACACACCTCCAAGATGACCACTGTCATGCTAAAGAAGCTGAGTGTAAAGGTGATGGACTGGCCAAGCATGTCCCTAGACCTAAAACCTATTAAGCATCTGTGTGGCATCCTCAAACGGAAGGTTTGGAGGAGCACAAGGTCTCTAACATCCACCAGCTCTGTGATGTCATCATGGCGGAGTGGAAGAGGACTTCGGTGGCAACCTGTGACGCTCTGGTGAACTCCATGCCCAAGAGGGTGAAGGCATGAAAAGATCACATGAAAAGATATAATAAAATATTTACAAAAATGTGAGGGGTGTACTCACTTCTGTGAGATACTGTACATTATAATTTATAAGGTGTGGGACAAGATATGTATAACTGCATCAATGTCACTATTGCATCCTATTAGATGATCACACGATCCTGTGAGTGGTTCTGGGTTCACTTCTTACACAAGATAAAAACTACGATCATTGCACCAACCTATAAAAAGAGAGACAAAACAAAATTATAAGAATTGAAATTGAATGTAAGATACAAATGAATTTCTATGTAAAAACCCAGATAGTTGGCATGTTTGGGGAGATAACTTGGATGTGTGATGACACACTTTGGTTGTGTCTAATCCAGCTGTGTGTACATTAGGTATTTGTGAACATCAAAAATTGGCCCAATGAGGTGTTAATGTTTCTATACCTGAAAAGCAGTGGCACAACTAGCCAAGACCACTATGATAGTAAATTTAAGCTTCACCAAATTCACCACAGCAGCAAAACAGCCATGCACATGCTGCAAAGAAAATTATATTTCAGAATTATCAGGACAAAGATGGATATGATTTGCAACCTAAAAGTATTTCTATTGCAGGTTTGTGATCAGACTGAAGGAGCCGATTCAGATGTACCTCTGACTTTGCTCTTGCATGATCGCACTGTACAGCTTCTGTAAAACAGCAGAACTGGGGGTACTGTGAGGTTAGGCTTACAAATGCGGAGCCAGTGAAGTCGGTGTAGTTGTTGTACCCACAGCATTTAAACTGCAGGAGAATTCACACACACACACACAATTTAGCTTGAGAATACAGGTATATAATACATTTATACTGTATCAAGCATTATATTGTTAAATTAAGAGAAACACTGCAACCCAGGACATCATGCTCATTTAAGGAGATTATAAGATTAGATTTGCTTAGATTAGATCAGTGATAGATAGTAAAACTTTCTATACTATTCTATTCACAAAAGTAAAAATACTTCTGAAAATAGATACTTCATTAAAAAAGAAAGCATAACTTACTAGAATTAAAGCACACAAGTACAAATGTGAAAACACTAAAGCTAATCTTCAATGACGAAAGTTAAGGAACACTTCAGATCACACAATTTTTGCTACTCGATGGTAAACTAGTGCAATTTCTCCATGGGCCCAAACTAATTAAAACTAATTAAGAGCAGCTGTAGTTTTTTTGATAGATATAAACTAGCTAGCATTCTAAAAGCAAGTTGTCACGCTACAATTTGGCTAGAATGTTGACGTTTTTGCAGGAATAGAAAACAGGTTTTGTATTTACGAAGCTGCTGAGGTGACATGGTGTTTATTTCAAATAATGTAAGACCACAATTTAGTCAGGGATCTCAAGTGTTACGCATTGATGCATTAATCATTGCATCTGTCTTTCAAAGATGTCAACCAAAAAGGCAACTAAGCATTCTCTCATTCACCATAAGAGGAAAGCCCCCTAAAAAGTCCAGGTTGCAGTATACTGGCCCAGAGAAGTGTAGGCCCATTGTTGTGTTTGGGTGGGGGGGTTGGAGATGTCACTCTTGCCTGTCTTCAAAGCTTGAGAGCCCTGTATATTGGCCAAAAACTAGTCAACAACACCGTATCAGAGTAACTGTACATCATTCAATCCCATATCTGCAGATTATAAGTCTAATTATAAGTAGTTTAGGAGCATCTTAGATTAGCGTATCTTTTACTTAACGTCTGGCACACGAAATAAAAATAAAAAAATGGATGACAAATTAAAAGAAAAACCTGAATAAATGAGTGGATCTGAAAACAAGTGTAAGGAGAAAGCTAACTGTAAAGTTAGCACTATACATTCCACACACACACACACACACACACACACACACACACACACACACACACACACACACACACACA
The DNA here is from genome assembly GCF_022655615.1 of Tachysurus fulvidraco. Classification (NCBI taxonomy): domain Eukaryota; kingdom Metazoa; phylum Chordata; class Actinopteri; order Siluriformes; family Bagridae; genus Tachysurus; species Tachysurus fulvidraco. Next base: position 15,080,580 of record NC_062535.1, on the reverse strand, counting down.
CACACACTATATGTAGGGTCTGAAATTAATGTTTGGTTGATGTTTGTGTACATTTATTACCTTGAATATTTGGATTAGCAAATGCTAATCAAACGCTCTTGCTAATGTAGCCTGCTAATAAGTTTAGTGAATGGAGGAGTGGAGGAAGGATAATGCCTCCTGTCTACAACAGGATATACATATATTTTAATGGGGAAGCATTTTTAATGGTATTTTTTTAATGGCGTAGATATCTGGTGATAATAGCAAACTACAGTTTTGAAGTGTATTAAATACCATTACGTTTGAGTTAAGATTTTAATCCGAAGTTACTCATTTGATGCATTACAAATCTGATCCAACAGGCAGCCACTAAATTCCAGGGGTTTCGTTACCACGACGTAAAGTGGGCGTGTTTACGGAGGTCTTGAAAAAACGCCTTCTTTCAAAAAAAACAAAAACAAAACAGCGTACTACGAATTACGAAACAGTCATACAGTTAGATTTATTTTAGAAAACAAATAAACAACCAAAAACTACGGTTATGGTTAGGGTTAGGGCGTTAGGTTAGATTATCAAATAGGCCACGCCTACCTGATGACGCAATACCTGTTACGCTGTACTGAAATCCCTGGGAATAAGTACCTGCCAACAGATGGCGCTGTATCACGCAAAGATTATGCTTTTCTTTTTCTTTTCTTTCTTTCTTTTTTTTTACTTTAATTTTTTTTTTCGTTTCACTGCTTTCAGTGCATTTTTTTTTTGAAAATGCACACATTTTCATGGTGGTATGTAGTGATAGTTATCTAGTAATGAGCTAGAGATAATTTGATAATTATAAATATGCCCTATAATGGATATCCATTAAATAGTATTTGTTCCTCAGAACTGTTTATTACGCATTTGTTGCCATATTTGTGTATGTATGTAGTGACATATACTATGGTCGAGATGCCAGAAACCTGGAAGTGTTAAACAAATGTAATAAAAAAATGTAAACAAACAAAGATATTGTATGTAGCCCTTCATTTAGTTTCAAACATTTCATAAAACCCCTGGGGAACAAAAGATTTGTCCACACCCACCATACATTTGTTTTTGGGTCAGTTGTGTTTCCTCAGCACGAAACTCACTTCAGCCCCAAACTCTAGGTGCTTAACTAGCTTCTTGAGGTCATAAAAATCATGGTTGGTTAAATACTTTAATAAGTACAATGAAGAATTCTGACTCAAATAGTGAAATCAGAAGCTATTCATGTCTACTTGTGGCAACTTTGCTAGCATTTAGTTAGCTGGGTCGCTAGTAATGATGGCGAGTGGAGAGGTTTTTAAAGGTTTTTAAAATGTCTGACTTCTCTGTGTATACATTTAATTACAGGCTCTCAATTGTAATGATAAATATTTAAATGCAAGTTTGAAGTTACTTTGTCATAGTTAAAGTTTGTATTGTAGATCAGGATTAGCCATGCTAAGTTTTAATTAAGTTACACTCTTAATTAGAGTTGCTGTGTGAAATAGTAAAAAGTTTGTTTTCTTAAATGAAATGTGTGTGTAATCCTGTTAATTATAGTCATGTAAATTAGTGCTTCAGCCTGAGATAAACTATGAATACGGAATGGGATATACCATAAACATCGTCTCGTCCCAGGCTTCGGTGGCGATGTCACTTCGACCATAGATATCCTTGATGTTCTTAGCAACTTTTTCTCTAATTGTATCCAGCATTTTCACCACCTGAGGAAAGAATGTAAACACTGATTCAATATTCACAAAAAATCACATTTTTTGTAGAAAGATATAAATATTTCTATCTATCTATCTATCTATCTATCTATCTATCTATCTATCTATCTATCTATCTATCTATCTATCTATCTATCTATCTATCTATCTATCTTTATCTCTTTGTCTGTCTGTCTGTCTGTCTGTCTGTCTGTCTGTCTGTCTGTCCTTTTTCAAACCATTTCTGTCTGTTTTGTATGTCAAAACAGACAAAAAGTGCAGTTAACTTTCCTACATCTTTGCTAAGAAGATCTTTCACTTTCCTTAACTATGCACAAGAAAAAGAACAAAAAAGGTCACTGATGAAACACTTTGGCTAGAATGTGATGTCAGGACGAATAACCATAATAAGGCATCATTTGTTCCCACCATTTGTTTAGAGAACAAGGGGAATTAAGGATTTTTTTAGTATGTTACTTTATAGTAACTGACACTAGAACATTCTTGAAATATGATGAAAATATATTTTAAAAAAATTAACCTGCTATAACAAATGTTATTCTGTCACAAAAGCCATCTCATGTTTATGCGTTTTCCAAAATTAAAATCTAAAAAAATGAATAAAAAATATAAATACAAAAATAAAGGAGCCGAAATCATGAGGTAAATATTATATGCTTTAAGAAAAGGTCAATTTTACAGCATGGGGTCTAGACTTGAGCTAAAGAAAGGCCACCTGGGAATTCAGCTAATATGGGGAAATTGTGTAGACAGGTACAACTTAAATAAAATTTTCCTGTAAGCAGGTGAGACTAGGATTAAAATCTGTCCAAATCTTTGGATTGATACTGAAGACAACTGAGCTCTATATGGTACCGGCTGCTTGGGAACGGTGTCATACTGTATAATTACCCAAATTTACACTATACTCTATTGTAACTCTAATTCTGTATATTCAGGATCATTGCTCTTACCTTAGGCTTGTAAAACAGAATGTGTACTACTACGGTGATCTCCGCCACAATAACAACGAGGAGGATGAGGGAAAACTGAAAGGACATGAGACATTGAATATAAAAAAAATTTTCATACTCCGAATGTAGTGGATCAGTTGCATGTTTAGTTTTCACATAGAAATGTAATGTATTGTGTAGAAATAAAGCTGATCTCTGGAACGTTATCAGGGCGGCCATCTTGGAAAGCTGGTGCACGTGTTGTGTTACCTTAGAGCAGTTTGAGCTTTGAGCTACAGAGTGTTTGTTTAAATTTTTTTGTTAAAAAATGCAGTGATGGAGGAAAAATTTGAAGGAAAAATGGAATAAAATAAAAATAAAAATGATTGGCTTTGTATATCTTGAAGACGATGAGATTGTGCTCGAGTTTCATTAGCATCGTAGCTCTGGACGCCGATTTTTCAAACAAAAGAATGAGTAAAAATTAAGCAAAGAGGTCACTCACACTCATGAGCACGCACTTATTCCCGCAGTATGTGCCACAGCAGCCCAGGATGCCAATGAAGATGAGTAAGGCCCCGACAGCCACCAGAATGTAGCCAGTATAAGTCAGATTCCCTAATTCTGGGGGAAGGTCTTTCATTTTATCCAGCAGTCCAACTGCATACTTTTTGTTATTCTCGACCTCAACGCCGATGGCCATAAATGTAGCTCCTACAAACTTTAAACCAGATAAAAAAAAGTAAAAAAAACAACAACAACAACAACAAAAAACACCAATATTAGAACACAGAAGTAAAAGAGAGGGGGAATAGAGGAGGCTGTAAATTTGTCAGGGGAACTGTGGCGTTACCTGAAACAGTGATAAAGTAAAACCAAGAAAAAGCACCCAGAATAACCAAAAGTAAACAAAAGTAGGCCACTTTTTGCCATCCCGGCGCTGAGATAACAGAAATGGACTGGAATTACTGTATATGTCATGATTCTATACATAATATAGAGAAAAGTAATATAAAATAAAAAAGCTCTGACTCCAAGTCTGTGAGACACTAATTTCTTCTATCCCAAGTTATGTGATTAATGTAGTAATTGATAAGAAACTGTCAGATAAGCTCAATATAAACTGTTATTGGTAAAACATTAGAAAACATCCCAAAACAATCGCCTTTCTCAGCCTTCGTTAGAAGTAGAGACGCTGCTGGGCTTTCTTGGTGATGGAGCTTGTGTTGAGTAACCAGGTGAAGTTCTCTGCTAGATGAACACCAAGATATTTGGTGTTCTTGATGATCTCTACAGATGATCCATCGATGTTCAGCAGAGAATGGTCGCTCTGTGCTCTTCTGAAGTTTATCAACATTCAGAGGCAGGTTGTTGGCTCTACACCAGGTAGTTAGCTGTTGCACCTCTTCTTGCTGATGAGACCCACCACGGTTGTGTCATCGGTGAACTTGATAATATGGTATCTGTGCATTGTTGCACAGTCGTGAGTCAGCAAGGTGAACATCAAGGTGGAGGGGCTCCAGTGTTCAGTCTGGTGGTGCTGGAGATGCTGTTCCCAATCTGGATTGACTGAGGTCTCCCAGTCAGGAAGTCCAGGATCCAGTTTCAGAGGGAGGGGTTCAGTCCCAGCAGGCTCAGCTTCCCAATCAGGTGCTGAGGGATGATTGTATTGAATGCTGAATTAAAGTCTATGAACAGCATTCGTACATAAGTGTCTTTATTGACCAGGTGGGTGAGGGCTAAATGAAGGGCTGTGGCAATGGCATCGTCTGTGGAGCGGTTTGGACGCTACGTGAACTGTAGGGGGTCCAGGGAGGGTGGTAACTGGGTCTTGATGTGCCTCATGATGAGCTTCTAGAAGCACTTCATAACAATGGGTGTGAGTGCGATGGGACAATATTCATTGAAGCAGGACACTTTGGGATGGGGACAATGGTGGTTGTCTTGAGGCATGTAGGAACATCAGTGCTGCTCAGGGAAATGTTGAAGATTTCAGTAAAGACATCCTCTAGCTATTATGAGCATTCCCTGAGCACCCTGTCAGGAATGTTGTCTGGTCCAGCAGCCTCCCATGGGTTAACTCTGCCTAAAGTTCTCCTCATAACTGCCATGGATAGACAGTACCTGGTTGTCGAGGGGAGGGATGGTCTTCCTTGCTGTTACATTGTTCTCCACCTCAAACCGAGCATAGAAGTCGTTCAGCGCATTTGGGAGGGAGGCGATCGCCTGTATGCCCTGCCACATGCGCCGGGTGTCTCCGCTGCCCTGGAAGTGGCTGTGGATTGTCTGGGAATGTTTGTGTAAACATGATCCAGCGTGTTTTCCCATCTTGTTACAAAGTTCACATACTGGTGGAATTTAGGGAGCACTGACTTGAAATCTGCATGATTGAAATCTCTGGCGATGATAAACAGTCCGCCGGGGTAAACATTATTCAGATCGCTAATAGCCCCATATAGCTCACTTAGCGCCTCTTTAGCATTAGCGCTTGGGGGAATGTAAACTCCGACAATGAAAACCGTGGTGAATTCCCGTGGTAAATAAAATGGCCTACATCTAACAGTCACAAACTCTACTGACAATGAGCAGAAACCAGAAACAACCTCAGAGTTCTTGCACCATTCCATGTTGATGTAAACCCACACACCACCACCGCGAGGCTTACTGCACAGAGCTGCATTTCTGTGGGCTCTAAATGAGATGAGCCCGTTTAGCTGAATGGAACTCTGTCGCTTAGCCACATCTCTGTGAAAACAAAGATGCATTAGTTTCTAATCTCTCGCCGTGTAGTGAGTTTGAGTCTGATATAGTCTAGTTTATTGTCCAGGGAGCAAACATTGGAGAGTAGAATGGACGGGACAGCTGGCCTAGGGTTTGTTTTGGGCCTAGAACTGACACCCGCACGTTTACCACGCTTCCGCTTCCTCGCACATCGCTTTCGGCATCTCTGATGTCTGTGTACTGGTAGTAGTCAGGCTAAAAAATGTAAAAAAAGAAAACCGCAAAAACTATTAAACTTCTGAAATTTGCAGATGATACTACGCTTATCGGTCTCATCCATGATGGCGATGAGTCTGCATACTGGCAGGAGGTGAGGTGGCTGGTGCTATGGTGCAGTCAGAACAGTCTAGAGCTAAACCCACAAAACCATGGAGATGATAGTGGATTTTAGGAAAGGCCTCTCATCACTACTCCCCCTCACAATATTCAACAGCCCTGTGTAATCTGTGGAGGCCCTCAAGTTTCCGGGCACTACCATTTCCCAAGAGCTGAAATGTGTGTGCAACATAAACTCCATCATCACAAAGGCCCAGCAGAGGATGTACTCTGCACCAATTAAGGAAGTATGGTCTTCTGCCACAGAAGCTGTTGATGCTGTTCTACACTGCAGTCATTGAATCTGTCCTGTGCACATCCATCACCATCTGGTTTGGTGCAGCAGCAAAACATGACAGGAACAGACTGCAACACACAGTGTACGATACAAGAACAAGAAACCAGGCAGGGAAAATCACTACTAACCCTTCACACCCTGGAAATATCCTCTATCAACTCCTCCCTGAAGCTGCCAGACACAGGAACAGTTTCTTTCACCAGGCAATCACCCTGATTATCAACTCACCATAATTATATTCCCTGCTTCAACTATAAGTACTGCATTATCAGAACTGTCAGTCATCACATCATCCGTATATATATTACACACACACTACTGCTGCTGCATATTGCACAAAAGCATACAGTAGTATTGCACAATATTGTTATTTGCACTACCATGCACTTCTCACACTTTATGTACATAACTGATCAGTCATATATTCTGTATTCATATATCCAGTAATACTCATACTGTCTAT
>NC_062535.1:14976570-15071570 GCF_022655615.1 Tachysurus fulvidraco | reverse complement strand
ATGCCTTGGTTACCTTGTGACAGTTCTCATTACCTTGTGCTAGTACTCATTAATATTCAATGATCCAATTGGCTAACTGTTAAGATATGAGAGCATGACTATTCATTCACCCAGCGCAATAAGTAGCCTAGGCTAGAGGAACTTTGTTTACAATCTCCTGGAATTGCGGCAGAATGGCTTCTTCAGGTATATTGACGTTCAGCCATCCTTGCTGTATAGGAAACTCACTGAGCTACACGAATTCTGTGGGTGCAGTCTAAAGTGGGAGAGCTCATGAATAGTAATGAGTTCAATCACTTATACATTTACATTTATGGCATTTAGCAGATACCCTTATCCAGAGTGACTTACAACTGAGCAACTGAGGGTTAAGGGCCTTGCTCAGGGGCCCAGCAGTGGCAGATTGGTGGACCTGGGGCTCGAACCCATGACCTTCCAATCAGTAGCCCAGTATCAGTATCCCTTCTACCTGACCTGATTTCTCCACTTATTTCTTTTCAGTGGCTAGAGCTGACAGGGGAGGTAGCAATTCATTTTCACATTCCCGACACAACACAAACACATATGGACCTAACACATATCAAAAAATACAAGTAAAAACGGTTTGGTGTGGAAGGGCACCTTTAACCAGTCAGAGAGTGGGCACAAGTTCACCAAAACTGACCAGCTGAAGATCATGAGATGTTTTTCATTTATCCAGTTTAAGGGATCTTGTTCCAACGGTAGCCTCAGATTTCTTGGATTTGGCTGAAGATCTGCTGTTGTAACCCATTGTGAGATGCATTTCTGTGTAAAATAATTGTAAAGAGTTTGTTTTCGTTACCAAAGACACCGGAAAATCCTTCAGGTCATTCAACTCTGACCTCTGGAAAAACAAGGAAATGCTCCATACTTTGCACTTGTAGTATGTTCTTTAGGGTCAAATAAATATTTAGCAACTTGTTTTGGAGTGGTGTGTGGCTCTTTTCAAAAGTTATTGAACTGGATGCTCTGCCAATGGAGAACCCCATAGAATAGAGTGATGATGGAAATTGAACATCTAGAGTAAATAATAGCACATTAAAGACTTGTAGTATGTTCTTTAGGGTCAAATAAATATTTAGCAACTTGTTTTGGAGTGGTGTGTGCCTCTTTTCAAAAGTTATTGAACTGGATGCTCTGCCAATGGAGAACCCCATAGAATAGAGTGATGATGGAAATTGAACATCTAGAGTAAATAATAGCACATTAAAGACTTGTAGTATGTTCTTTAGGGTCAAATAAATATTTAGCAACTTGTTTTGGAGTGGTGTGTGCCTCTTTTCAAAAGTTATTGAACTGGATGCTCTGCCAATGGAGAACCCCATAGAATAGAGTGATGATGGAAATTGAACATCTAGAGTAAATAATAGCACATTAAAGACTTGTAGTATGTTCTTTAGGGTCAAATAAATATTTAGCAACTTGTTTTGGAGTGGTGTGTGCCTCTTTTCAAAAGTTATTGAACTGGATGCTCTGCCAATGGAGAACCCCATAGAATAGAGTGATGATGGAAATTGAACATCTAGAGTAAATAATAGCACATTAAAGACTTGTAGTATGTTCTTTAGGGTCAAATAAATATTTAGCAACTTGTTTGGAGTGGTGTGTGCCTCTTTTCAAAAGTTATTGAACTGGATGCTCTGCCAATGGAGAACCCCATAGAATAGAGTGATGATGGAAATTGAACATCTAGAGTAAATAATAGCACATTAAAGACTTGTAGTATGTTCTTTAGGGTCAAATAAATATTTAGCAACTTGTTTTGGAGTGGTGTGTGCCTCTTTTCAAAAGTTATTGAACTGGATGCTCTGCCAATGGAGAACCCCATAGAATAGAGTGATGATGGAAATTGAACATCTAGAGTAAATAATAGCACATTAAAGACTTGTAGTATGTTCTTTAGGGTCAAATAAATATTTAGCAACTTGTTTTGGAGTGGTGTGTGCCTCTTTTCAAAAGTTATTGAACTGGATGCTCTGCCAATGGAGAACCCCATAGAATAGAGTGATGATGGAAATTGAACATCTAGAGTAAATAATAGCACATTAAAGACTTGTAGTATGTTCTTTAGGGTCAAATAAATATTTAGCAACTTGTTTTGGAGTGGTGTGTGCCTCTTTTCAAAAGTTATTGAACTGGATGCTCTGCCAATGGAGAACCCCATAGAATAGAGTGATGATGGAAATTGAACATCTAGAGTAAATAATAGCACATTAAAGACTTGTAGTATGTTCTTTAGGGTCAAATAAATATTTAGCAACTTGTTTTGGAGTGGTGTGTGCCTCTTTTCAAAAGTTATTGAACTGGATGCTCTGCCAATGGAGAACCCCATAGAATAGAGTGATGATGGAAATTGAACATCTAGAGTAAATAATAGCACATTAAAGACTTGTAGTATGTTCTTTAGGGTCAAATAAATATTTAGCAACTTGTTTTGGAGTGGTGTGTGCCTCTTTTCAAAAGTTATTGAACTGGATGCTCTGCCAATGGAGAACCCCATAGAATAGAGTGATGATGGAAATTGAACATCTAGAGTAAATAATAGCACATTAAAGACTTGTAGTATGTTCTTTAGGGTCAAATAAATATTTAGCAACTTGTTTTGGAGTGGTGTGTGCCTCTTTTCAAAAGTTATTGAACTGGATGCTCTGCCAATGGAGAACCCCATAGAATAGAGTGATGATGGAAATTGAACATCTAGAGTAAATAATAGCACATTAAAGACTTGTAGTATGTTCTTTAGGGTCAAATAAATATTTAGCAACTTGTTTTGGAGTGGTGTGTGCCTCTTTTCAAAAGTTATTGAACTGGATGCTCTGCCAATGGAGAACCCCATAGAATAGAGTGATGATGGAAATTGAACATCTAGAGTAAATAATAGCACATTAAAGACTTGTAGTATGTTCTTTAGGGTCAAATAAATATTTAGCAACTTGTTTTGGAGTGGTGTGTGCCTCTTTTCAAAAGTTATTGAACTGGATGCTCTGCCAATGGAGAACCCCATAGAATAGAGTGATGATGGAAATTGAACATCTAGAGTAAATAATAGCACATTAAAGACTTGTAGTATGTTCTTTAGGGTCAAATAAATATTTAGCAACTTGTTTTGGAGTGGTGTGTGCCTCTTTTCAAAAGTTATTGAACTGGATGCTCTGCCAATGGAGAACCCCATAGAATAGAGTGATGATGGAAATTGAACATCTAGAGTAAATAATAGCACATTAAAGACTTGTAGTATGTTCTTTAGGGTCAAATAAATATTTAGCAACTTGTTTTGGAGTGGTGTGTGCCTCTTTTCAAAAGTTATTGAACTGGATGCTCTGCCAATGGAGAACCCCATAGAATAGAGTGATGATGGAAATTGAACATCTAGAGTAAATAATAGCACATTAAAGACTTGTAGTATGTTCTTTAGGGTCAAATAAATATTTAGCAACTTGTTTTGGAGTGGTGTGTGCCTCTTTTCAAAAGTTATTGAACTGGATGCTCTGCCAATGGAGAACCCCATAGAATAGAGTGATGATGGAAATTGAACATCTAGAGTAAATAATAGCACATTAAAGACTTGTAGTATGTTCTTTAGGGTCAAATAAATATTTAGCAACTTGTTTTGGAGTGGTGTGTGCCTCTTTTCAAAAGTTATTGAACTGGATGCTCTGCCAATGGAGAACCCCATAGAATAGAGTGATGATGGAAAGTGAACATCTAGAGTAAATAATAGCACATTAAAGACTTGTAGTATGTTCTTTAGGGTCAAATAAATATTTAGCAACTTGTTTTGGAGTGGTGTGTGCCTCTTTTCAAAAGTTATTGAACTGGATGCTCTGCCAATGGAGAACCCCATAGAATAGAGTGATGATGGAAATTGAACATCTAGAGTAAATAATAGCACATTAAAGACTTGTAGTATGTTCTTTAGGGTCAAATAAATATTTAGCAACTTGTTTTGGAGTGGTGTGTGCCTCTTTTCAAAAGTTATTGAACTGGATGCTCTGCCAATGGAGAACCCCATAGAATAGAGTGATGATGGAAATTGAACATCTAGAGTAAATAATAGCACATTAAAGACTTGTAGTATGTTCTTTAGGGTCAAATAAATATTTAGCAACTTGTTTTGGAGTGGTGTGTGCCTCTTTTCAAAAGTTATTGAACTGGATGCTCTGCCAATGGAGAACCCCATAGAATAGAGTGATGATGGAAATTGAACATCTAGAGTAAATAATAGCACATTAAAGACTTGTAGTATGTTCTTTAGGGTCAAATAAATATTTAGCAACTTGTTTTGGAGTGGTGTGTGCCTCTTTTCAAAAGTTATTGAACTGGATGCTCTGCCAATGGAGAACCCCATAGAATAGAGTGATGATGGAAATTGAACATCTAGAGTAAATAATAGCACATTAAAGACTTGTAGTATGTTCTTTAGGGTCAAATAAATATTTAGCAACTTGTTTTGGAGTGGTGTGTGCCTCTTTTCAAAAGTTATTGAACTGGATGCTCTGCCAATGGAGAACCCCATAGAATAGAGTGATGATGGAAATTGAACATCTAGAGTAAATAATAGCACATTAAAGACTTGTAGTATGTTCTTTAGGGTCAAATAAATATTTAGCAACTTGTTTTGGAGTGGTGTGTGCCTCTTTTCAAAAGTTATTGAACTGGATGCTCTGCCAATGGAGAACCCCATAGAATAGAGTGATGATGGAAATTGAACATCTAGAGTAAATAATAGCACATTAAAGACTTGTAGTATGTTCTTTAGGGTCAAATAAATATTTAGCAACTTGTTTTGGAGTGGTGTGTGCCTCTTTTCAAAAGTTATTGAACTGGATGCTCTGCCAATGGAGAACCCCATAGAATAGAGTGATGATGGAAATTGAACATCTAGAGTAAATAATAGCACATTAAAGACTTGTAGTATGTTCTTTAGGGTCAAATAAATATTTAGCAACTTGTTTTGGAGTGGTGTGTGCCTCTTTTCAAAAGTTATTGAACTGGATGCTCTGCCAATGGAGAACCCCATAGAATAGAGTGATGATGGAAATTGAACATCTAGAGTAAATAATAGCACATTAAAGACTTGTAGTATGTTCTTTAGGGTCAAATAAATATTTAGCAACTTGTTTTGGAGTGGTGTGTGCCTCTTTTCAAAAGTTATTGAACTGGATGCTCTGCCAATGGAGAACCCCATAGAATAGAGTGATGATGGAAATTGAACATCTAGAGTAAATAATAGCACATTAAAGACTTGTAGTATGTTCTTTAGGGTCAAATAAATATTTAGCAACTTGTTCTGGAGTGGTGTGTGACTCTTTTCAAAAGTTATTGAACTGGATGCTCTGCCAATGGAGAACCCCATAGAATAGAGTGATGATGGAAATTGAACATCTAGAGTAAATAATAGCACATTAAAGACTTGTAGTATGTTCTTTAGGGTCAAATAAATATTTAGCAACTTGTTTTGGAGTGGTGTGTGCCTCTTTTCAAAAGTTATTGAACTGGATGCTCTGCCAATGGAGAACCCCATAGAATAGAGTGATGATGGAAATTGAACATCTAGAGTAAATAATAGCACATTAAAGACTTGTAGTATGTTCTTTAGGGTCAAATAAATATTTAGCAACTTGTTTTGGAGTGGTGTGTGCCTCTTTTCAAAAGTTATTGAACTGGATGCTCTGCCAATGGAGAACCCCATAGAATAGAGTGATGATGGAAATTGAACATCTAGAGTAAATAATAGCACATTAAAGACTTGTAGTATGTTCTTTAGGGTCAAATAAATATTTAGCAACTTGTTTTGGAGTGGTGTGTGCCTCTTTTCAAAAGTTATTGAACTGGATGCTCTGCCAATGGAGAACCCCATAGAATAGAGTGATGATGGAAATTGAACATCTAGAGTAAATAATAGCACATTAAAGACTTGTAGTATGTTCTTTAGGGTCAAATAAATATTTAGCAACTTGTTTTGGAGTGGTGTGTGCCTCTTTTCAAAAGTTATTGAACTGGATGCTCTGCCAATGGAGAACCCCATAGAATAGAGTGATGATGGAAATTGAACATCTAGAGTAAATAATAGCACATTAAAGACTTGTAGTATGTTCTTTAGGGTCAAATAAATATTTAGCAACTTGTTTTGGAGTGGTGTGTGCCTCTTTTCAAAAGTTATTGAACTGGATGCTCTGCCAATGGAGAACCCCATAGAATAGAGTGATGATGGAAATTGAACATCTAGAGTAAATAATAGCACATTAAAGACTTGTAGTATGTTCTTTAGGGTCAAATAAATATTTAGCAACTTGTTTTGGAGTGGTGTGTGCCTCTTTTCAAAAGTTATTGAACTGGATGCTCTGCCAATGGAGAACCCCATAGAATAGAGTGATGATGGAAATTGAACATCTAGAGTAAATAATAGCACATTAAAGACTTGTAGTATGTTCTTTAGGGTCAAATAAATATTTAGCAACTTGTTTTGGAGTGGTGTGTGCCTCTTTTCAAAAGTTATTGAACTGGATGCTCTGCCAATGGAGAACCCCATAGAATAGAGTGATGATGGAAATTGAACATCTAGAGTAAATAATAGCACATTAAAGACTTGTAGTATGTTCTTTAGGGTCAAATAAATATTTAGCAACTTGTTTTGGAGTGGTGTGTGCCTCTTTTCAAAAGTTATTGAACTGGATGCTCTGCCAATGGAGAACCCCATAGAATAGAGTGATGATGGAAATTGAACATCTAGAGTAAATAATAGCACATTAAAGACTTGTAGTATGTTCTTTAGGGTCAAATAAATATTTAGCAACTTGTTTGGAGTGGTGTGTGCCTCTTTTCAAAAGTTATTGAACTGGATGCTCTGCCAATGGAGAACCCCATAGAATAGAGTGATGATGGAAATTGAACATCTAGAGTAAATAATAGCACATTAAAGACTTGTAGTATGTTCTTTAGGGTCAAATAAATATTTAGCAACTTGTTTTGGAGTGGTGTGTGCCTCTTTTCAAAAGTTATTGAACTGGATGCTCTGCCAATGGAGAACCCCATAGAATAGAGTGATGATGGAAATTGAACATCTAGAGTAAATAATAGCACATTAAAGACTTGTAGTATGTTCTTTAGGGTCAAATAAATATTTAGCAACTTGTTTTGGAGTGGTGTGTGCCTCTTTTCAAAAGTTATTGAACTGGATGCTCTGCCAATGGAGAACCCCATAGAATAGAGTGATGATGGAAATTGAACATCTAGAGTAAATAATAGCACATTAAAGACTTGTAGTATGTTCTTTAGGGTCAAATAAATATTTAGCAACTTGTTTTGGAGTGGTGTGTGCCTCTTTTCAAAAGTTATTGAACTGGATGCTCTGCCAATGGAGAACCCCATAGAATAGAGTGATGATGGAAATTGAACATCTAGAGTAAATAATAGCACATTAAAGACTTGTAGTATGTTCTTTAGGGTCAAATAAATATTTAGCAACTTGTTTTGGAGTGGTGTGTGCCTCTTTTCAAAAGTTATTGAACTGGATGCTCTGCCAATGGAGAACCCCATAGAATAGAGTGATGATGGAAATTGAACATCTAGAGTAAATAATAGCACATTAAAGACTTGTAGTATGTTCTTTAGGGTCAAATAAATATTTAGCAACTTGTTTTGGAGTGGTGTGTGCCTCTTTTCAAAAGTTATTGAACTGGATGCTCTGCCAATGGAGAACCCCATAGAATAGAGTGATGATGGAAATTGAACATCTAGAGTAAATAATAGCACATTAAAGACTTGTAGTATGTTCTTTAGGGTCAAATAAATATTTAGCAACTTGTTTTGGAGTGGTGTGTGCCTCTTTTCAAAAGTTATTGAACTGGATGCTCTGCCAATGGAGAACCCCATAGAATAGAGTGATGATGGAAATTGAACATCTAGAGTAAATAATAGCACATTAAAGACTTGTAGTATGTTCTTTAGGGTCAAATAAATATTTAGCAACTTGTTTTGGAGTGGTGTGTGCCTCTTTTCAAAAGTTATTGAACTGGATGCTCTGCCAATGGAGAACCCCATAGAATAGAGTGATGATGGAAATTGAACATCTAGAGTAAATAATAGCACATTAAAGACTTGTAGTATGTTCTTTAGGGTCAAATAAATATTTAGCAACTTGTTTTGGAGTGGTGTGTGCCTCTTTTCAAAAGTTATTGAACTGGATGCTCTGCCAATGGAGAACCCCATAGAATAGAGTGATGATGGAAATTGAACATCTAGAGTAAATAATAGCACATTAAAGACTTGTAGTATGTTCTTTAGGGTCAAATAAATATTTAGCAACTTGTTTTGGAGTGGTGTGTGACTCTTTTCAAAAGTTATTGAACTGGATGCTCTGCCAATGGAGAACCCCATAGAATAGAGTGATGATGGAAATTGAACATCTAGAGTAAATAATAGCACATTAAAGACTTGTAGTATGTTCTTTAGGGTCAAATAAATATTTAGCAACTTGTTTTGGAGTGGTGTGTGCCTCTTTTCAAAAGTTATTGAACTGGATGCTCTGCCAATGGAGAACCCCATAGAATAGAGTGATGATGGAAATTGAACATCTAGAGTAAATAATAGCACATTAAAGACTTGTAGTATGTTCTTTAGGGTCAAATAAATATTTAGCAACTTGTTTTGGAGTGGTGTGTGCCTCTTTTCAAAAGTTATTGAACTGGATGCTCTGCCAATGGAGAACCCCATAGAATAGAGTGATGATGGAAATTGAACATCTAGAGTAAATAATAGCACATTAAAGACTTGTAGTATGTTCTTTAGGGTCAAATAAATATTTAGCAACTTGTTTTGGAGTGGTGTGTGCCTCTTTTCAAAAGTTATTGAACTGGATGCTCTGCCAATGGAGAACCCCATAGAATAGAGTGATGATGGAAATTGAACATCTAGAGTAAATAATAGCACATTAAAGACTTGTAGTATGTTCTTTAGGGTCAAATAAATATTTAGCAACTTGTTTTGGAGTGGTGTGTGCCTCTTTTCAAAAGTTATTGAACTGGATGCTCTGCCAATGGAGAACCCCATAGAATAGAGTGATGATGGAAATTGAACATCTAGAGTAAATAATAGCACATTAAAGACTTGTAGTATGTTCTTTAGGGTCAAATAAATATTTAGCAACTTGTTTTGGAGTGGTGTGTGCCTCTTTTCAAAAGTTATTGAACTGGATGCTCTGCCAATGGAGAACCCCATAGAATAGAGTGATGATGGAAATTGAACATCTAGAGTAAATAATAGCACATTAAAGACTTGTAGTATGTTCTTTAGGGTCAAATAAATATTTAGCAACTTGTTTTGGAGTGGTGTGTGCCTCTTTTCAAAAGTTATTGAACTGGATGCTCTGCCAATGGAGAACCCCATAGAATAGAGTGATGATGGAAATTGAACATCTAGAGTAAATAATAGCACATTAAAGACTTGTAGTATGTTCTTTAGGGTCAAATAAATATTTAGCAACTTGTTTTGGAGTGGTGTGTGCCTCTTTTCAAAAGTTATTGAACTGGATGCTCTGCCAATGGAGAACCCCATAGAATAGAGTGATGATGGAAATTGAACATCTAGAGTAAATAATAGCACATTAAAGACTTGTAGTATGTTCTTTAGGGTCAAATAAATATTTAGCAACTTGTTTTGGAGTGGTGTGTGCCTCTTTTCAAAAGTTATTGAACTGGATGCTCTGCCAATGGAGAACCCCATAGAATAGAGTGATGATGGAAATTGAACATCTAGAGTAAATAATAGCACATTAAAGACTTGTAGTATGTTCTTTAGGGTCAAATAAATATTTAGCAACTTGTTTTGGAGTGGTGTGTGCCTCTTTTCAAAAGTTATTGAACTGGATGCTCTGCCAATGGAGAACCCCATAGAATAGAGTGATGATGGAAATTGAACATCTAGAGTAAATAATAGCACATTAAAGACTTGTAGTATGTTCTTTAGGGTCAAATAAATATTTAGCAACTTGTTTTGGAGTGGTGTGTGCCTCTTTTCAAAAGTTATTGAACTGGATGCTCTGCCAATGGAGAACCCCATAGAATAGAGTGATGATGGAAATTGAACATCTAGAGTAAATAATAGCACATTAAAGACTTGTAGTATGTTCTTTAGGGTCAAATAAATATTTAGCAACTTGTTTGGAGTGGTGTGTGCCTCTTTTCAAAAGTTATTGAACTGGATGCTCTGCCAATGGAGAACCCCATAGAATAGAGTGATGATGGAAATTGAACATCTAGAGTAAATAATAGCACATTAAAGACTTGTAGTATGTTCTTTAGGGTCAAATAAATATTTAGCAACTTGTTTTGGAGTGGTGTGTGCCTCTTTTCAAAAGTTATTGAACTGGATGCTCTGCCAATGGAGAACCCCATAGAATAGAGTGATGATGGAAATTGAACATCTAGAGTAAATAATAGCACATTAAAGACTTGTAGTATGTTCTTTAGGGTCAAATAAATATTTAGCAACTTGTTTTGGAGTGGTGTGTGCCTCTTTTCAAAAGTTATTGAACTGGATGCTCTGCCAATGGAGAACCCCATAGAATAGAGTGATGATGGAAATTGAACATCTAGAGTAAATAATAGCACATTAAAGACTTGTAGTATGTTCTTTAGGGTCAAATAAATATTTATTATGTTTACAATCATCCTTTATGCACTTTGTGTAGTACCATGTAGTGTACTTAATTCTGTGTTGTCTCTTGTAGCTTGTTGTTTTATGTAGCGCCACAGATCTAGAGGAACGTTGTCTCATGTCACTGTATGCTGCACCAGATGTTTATGGTTGAAATGAAAATAAAAGCTTCTTGAATTGAATGGAGTTTATTTACACCCTCAGAACTGCTGCTCACTAGAAGTTTTTTTTTTTGTTTTTTTTTTTTTGGTTGTTGTTTTTGGTATGTTCTGTCGTTTGTGAAAATCTCAGCATGTTCTATAATACTCAAAATCACTGGGATCAGACTTCACCTGTTTTGGTGTTTGATGTGAACATTTAACAAGGCTCTGTATTAGTATATGATTTGCTCCTGATTGGCTGACTGTATAAACGCACAAATGAACAGGTTTACAGAAGTTCCTAATAAAGATTGTGTTAGAGTCTTATGTCTACACTAACAGGAAAGTACTTCTAACATTGCAAGATACTGATAATGATACTAGATGGAGGTCTGGCTTGCACATTTGCTTCTTACCTCTGGGGCTTGTGGTTTGGTCACTGCGTACACCTTGTGCGTGTGTAGTAGGCATGTTCTTTTTTGCACTTTGGTGGTTTCCTCTGGGTTCAAAGACGTGTTGAATGTTGATTGGCATCTCTAAATTGTCCATCTTGTAGAGGGTACAGTAAGTGGTTACAGAAAATGGGCGGATGCATTATGTGTTATTATATTTTAGTTTCAGACGATTTCTTATAATCATGTATTCTCCTGAAATAGAATTGATTAGATTAATATTGCTTATTTTGACTGTAAACTTAAATGAAGAACTGTTTCTTGTAGTGAAAATTTATGAACTTAACTGTACTGTGTATTCGCTGGGAGTAATCTGACGTGAAGTGTTTTAAAGCTTGCTGTCGAATTCCACACCGAGAGAAAGCTTCAATCATATAGAATCACAGCCTGACAAGTTGCAGGAAGTTAACTGTAACCATATGACCATATATACTGTAGAAGTGTTAACCTTGAGAATAGACAAAAAAGACATTAGTAGCACTAATCGTCGTTGACGAGATATGTTTGGGAGATGAGAATTGGTTGGGGGACGAGATGTTGGCCGTCAAGAAGGCATAAAGGGAATCAAACCCGACAGCCAAATCCAACTGGCAACAGTAATGATGTAATTATAAATATAAAATTATGTATTTTTATACAGAATGTATAAAAGCCTGCCTTGAATTACATCGTGTGTGCATTCTAGTGTAGATGACCTCAGTACATGTTATACTCTGTGTGCATCATACAACAAACTCAAGTTTACACATGGAAAGTGCTTCTTGGTTTGTTATAATCTTTGAAACCTAATAATGTTTACTTATTCTAAAACTGTTTGATTATTTGTGTGAGTTTTTATTTGTAATCTTCTTTTTATTTTTACATATATTACACACATTTATCTGTATTTACTACTTTTAATAAAAACAAGGCCTCCCATTGTGAGGATCCTGAAAAGACAAAAAGGTCTAGGTTTACCTCCTTCATTTAAAGATTCAAACAATAGATTAGATAGAAGAACTTGAAGAGGATCCTTTGTTAGAAGACCGAGGGGACTTCGAAGGACACCTGCGTTCAAGTTAAGACTAACTCTGATAGTTGATCTTGTGTTTTCAATACTAACCCATGCAAACTAGTACACATCTGTTAGTGGGAGGGCGGAAGGGTTTTTATGCAATCCAAAAACATGTGTCACTATGTGTCATAACATCAGGTCAACTCCTTGTTGGGTTATTGGTTGGCGTGTTGTGAGAGTTTTGTGAAACAAGTGATAGATTCTTCTGTGTTTTTTTTTCCATTGCTATTAATACTGTTCGTGTACAATTTTGTTCTACGTTCAAGGCTTTAAGAGGTAAGAAAGAGCGCGCACATACATTGTACATCACATAGTATACGTCTCTGTCTAGATACTTCAGGGAAAGGGTTATGCCTCACCCTGTATTGTAGTTAGCATGGGAAGTATAGCATAGTTAGGATTTTAGTTTCACTTTTGTTTGTAGATTAGCGTGACTAAAATAAGGCAGTGTTAGGTAAGTGTGTTTTGACTTGTTTGTTTCTTTCCTTTGTGCGTCGACAATTGTCCAGTCCTATCTGTAGTAGAAGTACGAAACCATTTGTATATAATTGTATATATTATTGTAAATAAGACTGCCATGTTGTACAGTAAAGAAAAATCAACACAAGCATTGTGTCTGGTTATGTAATTACTGTTGTTGGCTAGTTATGGTAATTATCACAAGGAACCGATTAGCCTTTTCCATCCCTTCACAGCCACACTGGTCATCACTAGTTGCTGACTCTGAGAACCTCCTAGACTTAACTGGGTCTTAACTGGGTCATAACACCCAGTTTTCCCAGGACAGACTTTGGATCCATTGACCAATATAAACAGATATCCAGAGTGTATTCTTCAGTACTGATCCACAGGATGGAGCTGTTGAGTTGCAACTTGAAACCATGTTGCCGTTCACATCAAACCACAGGACTTGAGGTGTCAAACGTACAGAGTGGGAGAAACAGAAGTAGAAAAAGGGGAAGCTACTTTAAGAAAGCGTGATGCGAACGGATGAGACAAGAACAAATGTGCAGGTAGAAAAAAGGTTTGCACTTTCACCCTTTCTGTTTAAAACACTGCTGATGTGAGTTAACGCTGTGTGTGCTAGCACCATCAGGCACACCTGACTTTGTATGTGTTATAAAGAGGTTCTTCATGGCGCGCTGCGTCTTCCACATCATCTGGATTCTTATCATCCACCTGTGGCTCTCACTACTAATCACCGGTACTACAGAAGGTAAGTCAGAGGCTTTAACCTACATCATTTACTATGTCAAAATGTTTTTTATTCATATAATAATGTATATGGTAGCACTCGGTCAATCGCTCTCTCACTCGGCAAATGACCTTCAGCTTTAGCTTTAATTGGGTTAGAAGCATTGCAATTAATGAAAAAATGAAAATCCATAGTAAACTCTGGTCTAAAAAACATGGCCTTCATCAGAGAATCAGTGAATAATCATCTGCTCGCTTCTCTGCTATGGTTTTCTGTAGACTAGGTTTCTTACTGTTGTGGTTAATACTCTATGTTTCATGTTAAAGTGCAAGAAGTGGATTTCAAACCTTTAAATGTGTAAACTTATTAGTGTGAACTTCCTCAGCCAAGTTCATTCTCTACTTGTACAGTTTAGTTGGGGAAATATCAGATCAGCAACTGTCTTATTTTTATAATAAACTTTATTTTGGCCAGAGATCTCTATATATACATATATTACACATATAAGATAAGATAAGATATGAGGAACTTTGTTAAGAGATTTTTTGTGGCATCGTCTGTGGTTCTGGACAATACAATAAAAAATTTCATAATTTCATTTCAAACTGGACTGAAGTAAATCCAAGTAAAAAAATTAAGTGTTGCGCTGTTTGCTTGTCTGTTTTTTGCGTTCTTTATTCATCTACATAGTCTGTATATATAATCATGTATACAGTTTATTTATTTAAATCTAAATAATACAAAATGTATATAATAAATACAAAAAAATAATTCAGCTCGTTCTTTCCTCCCCTTCACATACATAGTTTGATTTAACCTACCTATATATATATATGTGTGTGTGTGTGTGTGTGTGTGTGTGTGTGTGTGTGTGTGTGTGTGTGTGTATATAGATATATATATATAGATATATTTACATTTACAGCATTTGGCAGACGCCCTTATACAGAGCAACGTACATAAGTGCTGAAATCTCTACATTGAATATATTAATGCTGGTTCACTAGGTTACATACTTAAAATACCATGAGTTTAAAACATTTGTTCAAAGTTACAATGAAAAAGTGTCTCAAGGTTGTATTTTTTTATTTTTTTATTTTTTTAATGCAAAAGATAAGGAAAGAAGTGCTAGTTGAATATAATATACGACATGTAATATATACTAAAGAAAATTGGCTAAGACAAAAATACGAAAGCTTGTGTCTTGCTAACAAGATAGTGTTAAAATGTTACTGGAACTGTATAGCGGGAAATAAATGTACTAAAGTTTTAGTAAAGTTTAACTAAAGTTTTAAACTTTGTATTTATGCTAATATATCCCCCAAAACACACACGTACACACACTATATTCTCCTCTTATGTAGCTTTCCTCGTGTTTCTAATCTAATTTTGCACTAAAGCAGTGTCTGGTAAACAGGATGTGCCCCTTCAGCTCAAGATGGAGGAGGTGGGGGGCTCACCTTCATCCCATCACCCACCCACAGTGAACAATACACATCTACTCTTACACAAAAAAGTGTCAATGATTCTCATTTTTGAGAATTACCACTGATTTGTGTGTGTAGGGGGTGAGATGTTGATGAGGATGAGTCAAGGTTCAGTTTCATTGATAGTTATCTTTCAGCACCACTGCTAAGAAAATGGCTCTAGGGAGAACGCAACAAAAAGTGCAGGATGAGATTTAAGCAAATGACTTTTAGAAAGCTGAGGAGCCGTATTTATCTTGAAGATCTCTGCAGATCTGTGTACTTTGGTGTATGTTTGCATTATTCTTTTTAATTGTGTTTTCTTTATAAAATAATACAGACTGTTTCCCAGCTATCCGGGTACCACGCAACACAGTGTGGAAAGCTCGTGAAATGGACAACCTGAGGATCAACTGTACTGTAGAAAGTGAATCAAACTGTTGGAACAAAATATACGTCACATGGTGCAAAATTGATTTGAAGAATGAATGCATCCATTTGAATCATTCTAATCACACCACAACTGAATGGAAACATATTAATGAGAGTCCAAGGCTGTTCTTCCTGATATTCCAAAACGTATCCATGCAGGATGCTGGTCTTTACAGATGTATGATCATATCACCTGCACCTAGTATCAGCCATAATATCAATGTCACGGTGACAGGTAAATACATCATGCTTATACATGCACTGTAGATATTTTGTATTTTGTATGAGTTAAAAGAACATATAAACAGAGAATATAAATACGACACTTAACAGACACTGACAAACAAAGACCCCTTTTCGGTTTTATTTACCCAAATTTCTATTTCATACTATTTGAACCCAGTTGAGATTTAGTTTTTGAACTGTCAGTGCAGATTTAATGATCATATCATCAATTCTATCATTTGTTCAGAATATGTTCCGGATTCTAGCACTGCATCTCAAGTAACACAAGGAACAACAAGTAAGGACTAATTTTATGAACAAATTTTCTAATATTTTGACTTGGGGGTTTTTTTTTGGCCAGTACAGACATATTGAGTCTTCGAAGCCAGATAACTTCTGCTCATTAACTGTAACAGAATTGAAATTCTAGTGATGACGTGCAATCTTTTTTTTAACCTTCAGTCAATGCAAATACAAATACGACTGCACATCCGACATGGCCGCAGTCCTACGTGTACATCTGCAGTGGGGTTGGGGTGCTGGTCTTCATAGTGGTTGTGTCTGTAATTTTCATCTGCTGTCGAGGTGCGTGTTTTTTTTGTTTGTTTCTTTCTTTCCTCTGTTCCCTACATACCCAAAATAGTATTCAGTAGTGGTCTGTACTGGACATGTACAAGAGTTTCAGTGACACAGGTTTCTGTTCACTTTAAACAGGGAAGAAGAAATCAGTTAAAAAAACAATACACCAGAATCAGGTACAGTATCTATTTATCTTACTGAATTAAGCTACTGATTAACAATGCTAATTTCTCATGATCCAATCCACTCTATAGTGCACGCCATCCCCAGTGGCTGATCATGCTCCACCGGTATATCCCAGGGAGTTTCCACAGAAATCCCAAACTCTTCCTGCCCAAGTCAGTCTTTCAGCATCCTGTACCTATGACACGCCTCCTGCCAGAGTTAGAGTTTCATCTCTAAGAGACAGACCATCAGCGGGAAGACATCCTGTCAGTCAGGGACTGCGGAGACAATGCCACAACCGTCTGGAAGTGGAAGATTTAGAAGAGGTTGCAGAAGAGAATCCTTTGATATATGCCTCCCTAAATCACGGGGCTGTGCCACAAAGACCGGTTCGAGTCGCTCATGTACAGATTGAAGCATCAGAATATGCTGCCATTAAACTCACATAACTCTAACAGTCCTAAAGCTACAGGAAACTAAACACAGTTTATTTTTCCTAACATTTTAAAGCCAGTCTGGACTTATGTATTTTGCTGTAGGACTGTTGGTTGAATACACAGACAGCACAAACCTATATCTTGAACAAATTCAGTTTGTTCACAATATTCACACTTTATAGTTTGTGACAGCATGCTAAGGGTGGAATGAGGGCAATTCGTGAGTGATGACTAAGATAAATACAAGATGCATACCAGCTTTGTGTAACTGTGATGACCTAGATCTATACCAACCGAGGTATTACTGATGTCCATACCAACAAAGTCCCCAAGCCACAAGCTTTTTTTTTACCCCAAGCCGATGTCAATTGAGATCAAGACAAGACCAAGACCCAGAACAACTGAGATCAATACAAGCTCAAGACCCACACCAATAAAGACCATGACAAGAATAAGGACCATACTAACCAAAACCAAAAACAGACATAGACCATTTCCATCTAAGGCCAGGAAAATTTCCAGGCCCATACCATCTGAGATAAAGACAAGACTAAAATCCATAGCAACTGAGGTCAAGACAAGACCGAGATCCATAGCAACTGAGATCAAGACAAGACCGAGATCCATAGCAACTGAGACCAAGACAAGACCGAGATCCATAGCAGCTAGGGTCAAAACAAGACTGAGATCAAGACATTTAAACAAGAAATTATTATTCCTCATGTTAAAAACTTATTATTAAGACCAGACTGTATCCAAGATCAGGATATAGTGACCTCAAGAAAGAACACAGAAAAGTGAACCATGTAAAGTGAAGTAAATACACCGAAATAATTTCTCTTTCAGAAATACATCTAAGTACTGTGTAAAATGGGCGAGCTACACAAGATTTATTTAACACAGATTTGGATATTAGGGGACAAAAAAATCAGAAATTGTTGGTAGGAAAGGAAAAAAAAAAGTCCAGATCTGATTCAGCTTTCAGTTTTTAAAAATGATCACTGTATGAAGTTGATTATTTCTTAACAAGGTTTAATATATGACTATACTGTACGTGTATGATAGATCACTTGTGTCTTTAATAACAAAGCTGTAGCATGCATCTATACGGCATTGTCTTTACTAATATTGTTTTTTTTTCCTACCTGGGGCATGAAACTTAAAATACTCATGCACAATTGAATTTCTCTGAGAAAATACTTCTTAATGCTTTATAATTAAATGTATGATTTTCTTCATGTGAAATGTGATTGTTTAATATAAAGCTA
Source organism: Tachysurus fulvidraco (assembly GCF_022655615.1). NCBI lineage: Eukaryota > Metazoa > Chordata > Actinopteri > Siluriformes > Bagridae > Tachysurus > Tachysurus fulvidraco. Next base: position 15,053,480 of record NC_062535.1, on the reverse strand, counting down.
GTTTTACTGACGTGCTTCATGTTCTATCTCCTTACAGACTTTTTAAGTACACTAGGCATTAACTTCAAATTTGTGTACTCTCTGGTTGAAAGGTTATCTTTTGAACGTTGTGTGTGGAGTTACTAGATAGTTTTAGGTCCACATTTGGTTATCATCTGACCGACCAGTTCCCCATCATGAGCCATACATCCTCAATGTAAGAAGGAACCTGTACGGTTTATGAAAGCTCTCATTGTACACACTGTGAGTGATCTTGTGATGGACTGCAGGAAGATTTGCATTTATAATCCGTTTCTCAAAAAAGTTCCCGTTCAGTATATGTGGATACTGATTCCTGCTTCTCCGTGAGCATCTCTTAAGGGACATGCTTAAGAATTGATAATATGAGGTTCGTAATTTTGACTTGAAACAAACTTAAAAGAGAGAGAGAGCGCATGGTGGGACAGCATTGTGCAAAGAAGAACTGTGGGGAGCCCACAAACATTACAATTGATCACGCTTCCTGTTTGAGAAAGTGATGAAACGGAACAAAGTGAGGTGTACTGGGGTCTGACCGTAACCTGTTTCTTTTAGCTACACCAGATGAGAAGCATGTCTTTTATGACAAACAGTACTTGTGTGTGTGTGTGTGTGTGTGTGTGTGTGTGTGTACTAGTTATTCCACACTGTGCAGCTGAGTGTATCAATCACATAACTCTAACACGACGTGAAACAGATGTTTACGAGACGAAACAGAGCTGAGCATTTAAATATTCTCTGAATACCTTGCAGATCCATCATGTGTGAATCCTTTCAGGTGTTTTTGCAAATTTACTTATCCTGGGTTGTGTTTCTGCTTTGTATATTCTGCTAAATAGATGTTACTAGTTCATAAAAGGAGTGTTAAACATACAGGGTGCACAGTGTGGGTTTGGTTTTGCCTGATAGAACTTCTAATATATGTGTTTTAGATTAAAAATCACCTTCTGAGTTTAAGAACAGACAAGGGGTCAACGATGTGTAAATGTTCATTAGGAACCTAAATAATTTCTGTAACTGTTGTAAAGCAAAAATAGTATTCTTATAAATTGTCATGCAAATATAACTTTTTTATTTATTTCTGAAATATCTGAAAACATGGACAAATATCAAACATATGGACACTTTAGTAACACTCCTTTAAAAAAAAAAAGGTAATAAATTCACATTTAAGAGCAATTGTGGCCATGTGTTTTCACTCACTCACTCACTCATTTTCTACCGCTTTATCCGACGTGTTTTCAGTCTGCTAAAAAGTTTTTTTTTGTTGTTGTTTTTTGAAAAGGCTCACTTTCTGTTATGCAGCTTGTTGCCTAAATGACTTTGCCATGCTATAATTAGTCCTCTGCAATGGCTGTGCACATTTAAAGGAATCGAGTGGATTCAGTAAGTGAGGTTGATTTACTCAATGCGGTGAAGATTGTTATCAATTGGATAGCTTTAATCTGCTACTGTTTCAAAACACAGCATGTGAATCGTACAGAAAATTCAGGATTTATGAGGGATATCACCCTATACTTTTAGTTCAATAAGTATTTTCCGGTGATGAGTCCTTTTGATTAAAGTTGATTCTTTGAGTCTGTGAGCGTCTGTTTACCTTGAACACTGGCTTTTATGAAGCATGTTAGAGGATGCTGTGAAAGGGGATGTATAATTTGTGGGTTTTAGCAGCAAGAGTGCAGTGCATGCACAAGTAAGATGATTGACAGCTTGTTCAAGCTATCCTTGCTCCATCACTCCCTTCTGGTCTACCACCCTGCAGTTTCACAATTAACCTCAAACGTTAGCACACCTGACGTCAATCCTCTGGCTTTGTTTTACTAATTACCTGAAGTGAAGTCATGTGTCATTTGTTTCATAATGACAAAGTGACAACTTACAAATCTTAATCAGAAACTTTATTACTTTAATCAAATGTAAGTTGTTGTTTTTTTTACACTGATAAATTTTGGCTAATCTATTTCAACAACTTTCCAGGTATCTATCTAATTCATTAAGTATTCTGTTTTGCCCCCAGCAGATGCTAGCTATTACCCAGCTACATTAATGTGACCACTTAACCAGTTAAATAAGATTGTTGATTATGGTCTAGGTTAAGTTTGTAATATTAAACTAGCTCATTTTCACCCAAAACATAGTTAACACGGTTTAAATGAGCAGGTTACTTGTTGACTAGCTAGCAAAACATTGGCTAGGTTTTCTTTCAAGTATATTGATTTTTATCTGCTTTACACTTATGAGTCTTATCCCACTTTGTTGATATTAAATTTGAATAAAAACTAGCATAAATATAATTACTTATAATAAAGACTTATATTTTTTGCTACTTTAGATCATCCTGTTTACTCATGACACACTGGTTGTTTAGGATTTTTTTTGTTTGTTTTTTTAAGATATTGATATTTCAACATTTTAATTTCCATTTTATTTTCTGATAAAAATGAATTTTGCAAAATTTGAAGATTGAATAAAAGAGCTAGTCTCTGTTTGTCCACTAGGAGGGAGGACATAGCAATAAACCCAGCTAGTCATTAGCATTTTTCAGTCCTTATAAGGGCTTTTCAAGCATGAAATAATTCTCTTTTTCCTTCTCCCTGTGATATACACTTCAGTGATGTTTTGTCACCTGACTCTATCTACCTAGCTGCTTTTTTTTAACTATTTGTTACCATTCTACCATGGTATCTTTTCGCACTGGTACCGTGATGTAGCCGTGATAACAAAAGCAAAATAAAAGCAATAACGGACCTGCTTCATGGCGGAGTTTCATAACCCTGGTGGTAAAAAGTCGTGTTTTATAACCCTGCTTTTACCTTTCACAAGTAAAACATTGTACCTCTGCCTGGGGTTAACCTCTAGATTAAAGCCCCTCTCAGAAAACAAAACAAAACAAAAAAAAAAACACTTCAAAGGGTTGAATTTGTTTTGTATTGCAGCGGTTTGTTCGTGTCTTCTGAATGCACCATGAGTTCAGATGCTCCTTTATAAAGTTCACTGCAGAAACCAGGCTGGTGATGTCTCCTCAGCCTTATTTTCCTTGCGAATCGAAAACATCTCTTTTCTGAATCACGTTCATTTCCGCTTCAATATTCCTCATTAAAGTGATATTACACCAGAGAAGCAGTTTGTTTCGGTTCCTTTTTAATACATTTGAGGCTCTTTCACATCATTGTTCAGTTTCATCCTGAGCTACAATAACAGGATTAATTCAAAAAAGTTTCAGTTACATTAAACAATAGTGGATAAAAGTTTCAGTTACATAAAAAAATGTGGTCTCATTATATATATATATATATATATAAAGCACGTTTTATTCATCTTGGTGTCTCACTATATATATCTATGTTTACCACCTTCAAATTCTTTATCTGTGATTGGTCAGAAAGTCAGTCTATAATACGACATCATATCAACAGCAACAGCTCATCCACAAAGATGCTCCATATAATCTCACTCATTCATTCATTTTCTACCGCTTATCTGAACTACTCGGGTCACGGGGAGCCTGTGCCTATCTCAGGCGTCATCGGGCATCGAGGCAGGATACACCCTGGACGGAGTGCCAACCCATCATAGGGCACACACACACACACACTCTCATTCACTCACACACACACACACACACACACACACACACACACACACACACACACACACTACGGACAATTTTCCAGAGATGCCAATCAACCTACCATGCATGTCTTTGGACCGGGGGAGGAAACCGGAGTACCCGGAGGAAACCCCCGAGGCACGGGGAGAACATGCAAACTACACACACAAGGCGGAGGCGGGAATCGAACCCCCGACCCTGGAGGTGTGAGGCAAACGTGCTAACCACTAAGCCACCGTGCCCCCCCATATAATCTAATAAAGATTTTTTTAAAAAGTGATCAAAGTTTGAATATTTAACAAATATTTTTTTCTGATCTGGTGAAACTCTGACATTTTATATAAATATACATTTTTTTAGATGAGTCTTCAGTGTCTGAGCTTTATAACTAATATAAAACTGTAAATGTAAGTTTTCCTGACCATTTGTCAATCCATTTTGTGGTTGCAGTGTAACATGGTCAGCTTACGAGATGGGAAAAGAGACCAACGACTAGAACTATTAACATAACTGTAATTATAAACGGTTCAAACGTATGAAGTGTTGTTCAATAATAAATCTTTCATTAAATACTAGTAAAATCGCTGGGCTAAAACAAAGGAATCGGACACTTTGAGATGTCATGATATTGTGGTGGAAACAGTTAATTAGCTTTGTAACATCACACAACGCCAATTATATACACTAGACCATATTATATACAAACTAACATTAAACAGCACTGATAAGGGACTGCTTAGCCAAGTGGTAACATTTTATCCACGTCCCTGCAACCTTTCAGAGCTTTCTACAAGACCATAAACAACAACAATAATAATAATTAGATTTATACAGTAAGAGAATATAATAAGGAGTTTATTAAAATAGTCACATCTCTGTTTCTATTCATAGCCTTTAACAAAAGAGCTTGAACTTTCTTGGTGTAACAGGTTCACAATGTGGACTCACTGTTAATTTTATAATTTTATTAATATTATTTAGTTCCAAAGAAATATATGACTAAATCCTCTTGTGTTCCTCCAACGAAAGCCACAGAGTCAGCTTTATCCCTGCAGTGTAGAAAAACACGGGACACTTCCCTCTAGTGGAGATGCAGAAGCAGGGAGTGTAACGCTTCTCACTGACTATTAACAACATTTAATATATATTAACAATGTTAATGACTGAAATCTACATCAAAACAGCAAAGATTTTGTTTCCAGTGATAACATTTTAGTTTAAATTGCCATTAAAAAAACACACACTCATTAGTACATTTATAAAACTCATACATTCATAAAACTCTATCTATCTATCTATCTATCTATCTATCTATCTATCTATCTATCTATCTATCTATCTATCTATCTATCTATCTAATGACTGTGGCTGTGGCTTTTTCCATTCATAGCAGCAGACTTCATCTCAGTCTAAATACTGAAAAAGAGAAGAAAACAGTGTTTGTGTTAGACGTGAAAAACAATAACAAGACACAATAACAATTAAGACACAATAACAATTTTTTTAATGTGATGTTAAATGAAACTAGAGTTTGCTCTTGTTTTGTCGTGTCCGTGTTCAGTATTGGACGTCTTTGTCATGTCTCACTCCACAGTGGTGTTTTATATGAAGCTCATATGAAAGTAGACACTCAGGACTTTGTAGTCTCAAGACTGAGTGATATAATTTCTGTTTTTATCTAAGCTACTAGAGACATTATTTTAATAAATAAAGGTCTGTTTTTGTATCTTCAAAGTAAATGTTGATGTTGATATCAAACCCATTTCTGCTCTCTGAGATGCTCCAAGTTCTTGTTCATAAACATCTCAAATTTGAAGGTGTTTATCTTCAACCACTTAAAATTCAGTGTAAGATTAACAACAGAGGGAAAAACACGTCTCACACCGAAAGACAACAGAGTCCTGACTCATTATAGATCAGACTTGTCGAGATAAAATCATTTGTTTGTTTAAACTGGTTGAAAATATCCTATAAGCTGATTCCCAAAACAATAACACACCAGCGTCCTGGTGTGTGTTCTCGATACCCAATGAGAAGATTAACATTTTATTACAGTGTCCTTTGAAATTATATGGTGTTACCAGGAAACACATCTGAGTTACAGTATTTAGGCTGCTTCATAACGTCGCCTCAGTTCGTCTGCCTGCAAACCGCGTTTCACGTAAAGAATCAGTTAAAAGTTAAAAACAGTCAGCCTTCCTGAAGATACCTACAGCCTCGCTAGCTAAGTGCGATTTCCTGTGGTTCCTTCGTACATGTGCAAATAAGACAGCAATTTTTTTTCTCTTTGACACCTGTACGGTGCTTGACACAGACGTAGAAGAAAAGTCCTCGGATTTAAAGATAGGAAACTTTTCTACATATAGGAATGAGTAGTTATCAGTAAAAACTGAATTCGCTACAGCATTAAATTAATTCTAAATGTGTTACAATAGAAGCCTTTATATATATATATATATATATATGAACAGCACAGTAAAATTCTTTCTTTCTTCACATATCCCAACTTTTGGAGTTTATGGTCAGAGCACAGGGTCAGATGTGATACAGCACCACTGGAGCAGTGATTATTAAGGGCCTTGCTCAAGGGCCCAACAGTGGCAGCTTAGCAGCACTGGGGCTTGAACTATGCTCCTACATTTATCAACCCAGAGCCTAAACCACTTGAGCCACCGTGTGGTGTGCTCATTAAAATCAAACATTTCTTTAGAGCATTTAACATTTTTTAAATGAAAACAATTTTTAAATGGAATACAATTTTTTTTAAATGGAAACTGAACATTTGGAAACTGGGGCACGGTGGCTTAGTGGTTTGTGTGTTTGCTTTGTACCTCCACCCTCTGTGTGTGTTGAGTTTGCATTTTCTTCTTGTGCACTGGGTGATCTAAACTGTTTGTAGTGTGTGTGTGTGTGTGTGTGTGTGCATGTGTGTGTGTGTGTGTGCGTGTGTGTGTGTGTGTGTGTGTGTGTGATGATGATGATGATGATGATGATGGTGTAAAAAAGATGAATGCCTGTTTGATCTACTAATGCAGTAGACCGATCTTAACAAAAAACATAACGCAGGAAGGGGTTTCCTGGGCCGGCACACATTCGAGATGGACTCTGTATCTGAGAGAAGTGTGACCTATGGTGGAAAACAGGTCACACAGGAAGTAATGACACTTCGGTTACTGTCACCCCAGCCCCCAAAACCAGCCTTGATATACTCCTATTCCTGACAACCCCAATGTCCAAATTCTAGTAAATGATCATTATTTTCCTACCTATAGTTTAACAGCCCCCAAACACTCTCTCTCTCTCTCTCTCTCTCTCTCTCTCTCTCTCTCTCTCTCTCTCTCTCTCTTCCTCTGTCTGACTGTAAAAAAAAGGTAGGCGGCTGCGGTTTAAAAGCCTCACTGTATTTATTAAGTAAGAAGCCACAAGAGGAAGTTTCAGGTGTTTCCTTAATGCAATCTACAAATATGGGATGAGAATTTTTTTAATGAGCAATACTTAAAAACACACTGTATAATTTATTTTGCTGATAGAACGACTTGAACAATGTTTTAAACTCATGCTATCTTAAGTATGTAACCTAGTGACCCAGAGTTAATGTATCCAATGATTTAAGCGAAGACTTAAGCACTTCTGTACATCGCTCTGGATATGGGCGTCTGCCAAATGCTGTATGTTGTAAATATAAAATGTAAATGTAAATGATCGCATAAAGTACCAGAAAAAAGTTCCAGTAAAGAACCAGTTGTAGTTCCTATGAACAGAAGGTTGTGAGATCTAATTTCAAATCTAACAATTAGCCAAAGCTGAGCCAACGAGAGAGACGTTTCCATCATCCAACCATGAGCCGCTTCACCTTTACCTCACTTTGTAGTCTAAATATCTGATAAAAAACATGATGGAAATGGATCAGCGCTCGTGGGTCAATGAGTCACATGCAGAAACAGAATCTGATTCCTTTTAAACTCCATTAACTTGTTCTTGTCTCTACATTAAAAACAAAGAGCTCAAATGTCGTGCTGACATTCATCAAAAACACTGGACAGCCGTAAAATGTGGCCAGTTCAGATAAATTAAAAAAGAAAACACTCCCTAATCTGGAAGTCACTTGTGCCATGCTTTCCTCTTCTTTTCCTTTTAATTTGATTGTTTTAAGAGGCAAAAGTACCATTAACAATCAGTTCTGATCAAAGAAAATATCCATATCAGACTCCGGGGCGCCATGGGAATCGACAGCACTTCAAGCCAGACGATTCCACAACGAAATACGCCACAAATCGTCTGTAAAGTTAAAAGAATCACGGTGCTCATATTTTATTATATGCTCATATGTTTATTATATGATGTTATCGCTCATCATATTCACACCCTAAACAATAATATCTGAAAAGGACTCTTTAAAAAGGAATTTCCCTTTAAAAAAAAGTCAGCCGAGTCAGAGAAAGGCAGTCTTGAGGATGGGAAGACTTCTTGTAAGAGACAGGAAATGGTAACACCCCATTTCCTGTGGGGTTACAAAAAAAAATTGAGCCCTGCATGAAAATGACTTCAAAAGGAAACCTGTCTGCGTTTATTTCCTTCTGTGCCGTGCACAATATTTTACTCTGCTCGAATACCGTCAGGCTCCGAGGAGGGGAGAAAAAACACAGTGTTTTATTATCCTAAAGTTCACAAAGGTTATTTCTGTGTGAATTTCAGAATTACAGATAAAAATGTAAGACTGACACAATAATCACACGCAAAATAATCCAATAAAAAAAATCCAAAAAAAAAAAAATTCATCCTTGAATATAGCTGATAAAGTGACATATGAGTAACGCTGAACATTTTAAGGCCATTTGGTGATGTTTTATTAGCAGACTGAGATTATGAGTGAGTGAGACTTGTTCATAGAGTGTGAGACAGGATTAGAGAGAGTGAGACAGGTTTAGAGTGAGTGAATGTGTGAGACAGGATTAGAGAGAGTGTGACAGGTTTAGAGAGAGTGAGACAGGTTTAGAGTGAGTGAGACAGGTTTAGAGAGTGTGAGTGTGTGAGACATGGTTATAGAGAGTGAGACAGGTTTAGAGAGAGTGAATGTGTGAGACAGGATTAGAGAGAGTGAGACAGGTTTAGAGAGAGTGAGACAGGTTTAGAGTGAGTGAATGTGTGAGACAGGTTTAGAGAGAGTGAGACAGGTTTAGAGAGAGTGAGACAGGTTTAGAGAGAGTGAATGTGTGAGACAGGTTTAGAGAGAGTGAGACAGGTTTAGAGTGAGTGAGACAGGTTTAAAGTCTGTGAGTTCTTTCTGCTCCATTCACATTTCTAATCTGTGAATCAGTATCTAGTATAAGATGAGAGCTGAAATAAATATAGAAGGTTTAAATATCTGCTTGGTTAAATGTACAGATCTGTACGGTGAGTAATCTTCTGCTGTCGTGTCCCCCAGACAACTGCAGGCCAAAATCAGGGCTTTGTCCACAGTATAATTTGGACAAAACCGTTTTTAGCTCTGAGACAACTTTCCCATAAAAGTGAAGGCTTCACATGGTGTTTGAGCCTAAAACCCACAATGAGGACACTGGGGGACATTTCCACAAGTGTCTCAGGGGAAAACTGACCTGTGGACCATTAATCAGATGAAGACAGTCAGGCTGTAAGAATTGTTAAGAAAAATAAGTGAGCAAGACTATTGAAGTCCTTCCTGTCTTCTCAAAATCCTTATCTCTTCTTGCTAAATAGTGAAAAGTCCAAAATGTTTCTTTTTTTTTTTTTTACAGAGAACTAAAATTGGAATATCATCCATCCATCCATCCATCCATCCATCCATCCATCCATCTTCTGTACCATTAATCTACAAAGGGTCATGAGGGAACTCAGGGGATTCGGGGCACAAGCTGGAGGACACCCTGGACACACACACAAACACACACACACACACACACACACACACACACACACACACACACACACACACACACACACACACACACACACTTTCAAGATAACAGTCAGCTACAACACATGTCTTTGGTCTCAGAGAGGAAACCAGGGAACTGAGAGGAAACTACACACACACCCAGGGTAGAGGTAGGAATCAAACCCTTAACTCTGGGGTTATGGAACAAATGTGATGACAACTAATCTAAAATTAGAGAAGTAAAAACAAAATACACGTTTTTTTTATCAAGGACGTGTCCCAACTCATCACTGAGAAGCGAACAAAAGACAACGTTATACGAAGTGTCTTAACTGCTTCAAATAACATCCTGCTGTGAAAGCAGAAGAAATTTTTCGTGTCCTTTACAGGAGAGTGTTTAAAAGGTAACGCTCATGTGAGAGAAGCTTTCAGCACAAAACAAACTCTGCCTTGTTCCAGGTCGAAAGTCTCACAAGCTGTTAGTCGAAAGCAAGCTCAAAGGAAGCCTGTGTTTAACTGCCTCGCCTTGGTCGCTTGCTGCATGTTAGGTTTGTACGGGGGGCACAGAAGGGTGTTCTTTCTTTCTTTCTTTCTTTCTTTCTTTCTTTCTTTCTTTCTTTCTTTCTTTCTTCATTTTGTTAAAGATATTTCTGACTGCTGTAAAATATTATTATATCTTTTATATTAGATTATATTACATCACAGCACTACTGAAGTCACAAATCTTTGTTGATATATATGTGTATATATCAACATATATATATATATATATTTTTTTTTAAATAACAGCAGCTCTCGTCATCGTTTCTATAGTAACAGCCCACTCGGAACTACTTTATCGGCACGGTGCATTTTTCTGTACGGAGATGTTTCACATTTTATACAGAAGGAGTCTCCGGTGTCAGCACTTTGTAACAGTACAGTACTTTTTCCCAACATGGGGAAGTCTTCAACCGTGTTTCAACCGTGTTGTGGTTTCCTTGGTAACAAGAAATGAAAAGCTGGGTATTTTTGTCATATTAACGTGAATAAAGACTGGTGAGCCTTTACGATGTACTGTATGACAACATTAACTGTGGATTGTGTGGATTGGATTGAAGAAATACAGATTGGGATTTTTTACAGCAGTGTCTACTGACCCTCTCGGAGTACGCTGTTAGCGCCTCTTCATGCACAAACACAGACATACGAGCAGCACGAGCACGGATATCACGACTGAGATGATGATGATCTTCTTAAATCCAGCTGCAACAAAGCAGAAATAAAATTATAATATGGCTTTAAACAAAGTGAATGTCATTTCTTACTGAATTTAAAGAATTAACTAAGCTTAAATTCTTCAGCATTTTTAAGGGAGATAATTACACCTTTACATACAGTATATAACCACCATGAGGTGTACGGTTCATCTAAGGGGCCCAGGTTTGGCAAACTTGGGATTCAAACTATTGACCTTCTGATTGCTGGGCTAACACCTTAACCACTAGGCTACCATGTCCCCATAATCAAGCTGTCATTTTTAAAAATAAACTTGTAATACTATATAATCCATCTATACTTGCTGTAATGTACCTAAACCTATGTTTTATTTTGTTTCCTCAAGCTTTCCATTGAGAAGATTCAAGACTAGCGCTAATACGACTCACCCTTGTTCAGTGTGACAGAAACGCTCGCATCCAGGCCCTGATGGAGCGCCGTACACGTAACTTGCTCCTCGTCCAGCAGTCTGGACTGAAACTGTATGGTGGTGACCACCAGTGTAGTGCCGTCTCCCTGCTGGTAAACCGAGGTCTCGGAGGCCGCCAGCGTGCGGTTATGACCCTCCACGTTCCAGACGAGTTCTGTAGGAGGACGAGACACGGCTGAGCAGTTGGCCTGGATTACCCCTTTCTCCGTGGTGGTGTAGCTCACCTCAGGTTTGGGCAGGACTGTGAAAAACAACACAAGTGGCCACGAGGTTAGTCGAGTCATTTTGATGACATTTTGAAGGTTTTTTATTCTATATCTCACTAACAGATAAACAGTATTGCTATAACCTCAATACTATCAATCATTGAGTCTTTCATGCCATGGAACACAATTTTCCATTTTTATTCCTGCTTTCCTTCTAAACATGTAAGTCGGATCTGTTGCAAGACATCTGTTACATTGTCTACAAGAGAGGACCATGACATACAGTGTTTGGGAATGAAAAACACAGGTTGTGAAAAGACATGAGACTGTGTGAGAGGATGTGATCCAACCCACTGTCTGGAGGCACAATTATCCTCTAGTGACAAAAGCCACGCTGTTTAGGCTAACATTATCAGAGGAGAGACACAGAGGACCTCTGTTTCCAGGAAAAAAAGTGACACAGCGATGGCAATAGGCATCGGTCCAAAGCAAACGCCTTTCAATCAGTCTTCACAGTCACACTCTAGCACAGATCAGAATAATAGCTAGTGTTTGAGCCAAACAGCAGATTCTACTGTGTAGATGTTCTGTGGTCTGAGCAGATTTAAAAAACATCTGTAATAAAATGACACCTTGATGCAATTCCAAGAATTTCTAATCCGTTATATTTCTCCAGGTACTCAAATTTGTACGTATCAAGTGTACATATCAAGTGTACTTAATGTTGTAGGACAGCATAGTGCTGTTTACCATCTTCCGCATACATGAGCTCACACATGCCTATGATTGGTCGAGCTCTCTTTCCTGCGAATCACAGCGAAGCTAACCAATGTCCCATCGCATATAGCTGCGCTATTGTCGGGATTTGTACTCGCCATCTCCTGAAGATTTTCTGTAGCTATTCAAATTCTAGTTAACTTATTCAATTCTAGTTGATTTAGTTAACTTTCTCCAAAAGGAAAGGGAAATGTTCGATTGACGTTTGTTGAAATCTCGCAAGTAACGCTAATCCTTGAATTTTTCCAGATTTAACTGTTTGATCTGCTTAGTAAATTCCTGTCACTCCTTTATTTAGGAGGAATATATTTTACATTTGGGGGCATGGTGGCTTAGTGGGTAGCACGTTCGCCTCACACCTCCAGGGTCGGGGTTCGATTCCCGCCTCCGCCTTGTGTGTGCGGAGTTTGCATGTTCTCCCCGTGCCTTGGGGGTTTCCTCCGGGTACTCCGGTTTCCTCCCCCAGTCCAAAGACATGCATGGTAGGTTGATTGGCATCTCTGGAAAATTGTCCGTAGTGTGTGAATGTGTGAGTGAATGTGTGTGTGTGCCCTGTGATGGGTTGGCACTCCGTCCAGGGTGTATCCTGCCTTGATGCCCGATGACGCCTGGGATAGGCACAGGCTCCCCGTGACCCGAGGTAGTTCGGATAAAGCGGTAGAGAATGAATGAATGATATTTTACATTTCCCAACATAATATATGTCGAAATCCAGGACATAAAATAACAGCACAGAAAATAGATGATGGGGAAAGAACGGAATGTCACAGCCAACAAATTTTAGTAAGAGAGACCTCGCCAAGCTAAATATGGAGTGTAAGAGCGTTTGTGACCAGTAGCTCACCCACTGCTTTATCTCTTTTTATTGTCTAGAAATGACAGCTTGGTTATATAATGACTTCCTTTTCCTTAACACTGCAACAGAGAGAGAAAGTCACATAGACTCGCACAGACTCACTGTCTCCTTTTCCGGCACACACGCGTGTATATAAATACACCCACACACATATTCACACAAACATGCAAAAATGTCCCGAACAACAAGAATTCTTTCATTTAAGACAACAAAAGAAATGCAACAAATTGGCTTTGACCCGATACACTGAAAAATCAGGGTGCATTATTTAAAATAAATATATAAATAAATAAAAAATTTAAATTGAGGCAAAATTATTGAAATGATTGAAAAATGAAATCCACATATTGAAAAATGAAATCCACTGATCTTTCATATAGCGTGCATTTTAAATTAGAATATTTATTTGGAGGACATTTTGTTGTTTTAGAAGGAGTCTGGAGTGTTTGAGCTAAAGATTGTCTGAGCTATTGGTTGTTCTACTAAGGGAAACTCTTCAGGAGTTTGTGCCAGAGAGGGAAAAAACAAGGGCTGGTGAGGGTTTGAGAGTTTATAGCTAATATAAATGATAACAAATGGCCCACGACTTTCAGTCAAATGATCTACTACCAAATCACACCACCTTGTGTTGTGTCTGTTCTCTTTGTGCCTGTCATTTAGACGTACCGTAGACAGCCAGACATGCTGTGGCGCTCCTCAAGCCCTCGGGGTAGGTGTGGAAATCACAGGTGTAACATCCCTCATCCTCCATTTGGACGGGGTCAATGGTTAACTCGCTGTGTCCCAAAGTCTGACTCAGTTTCACCCGCTCTCGGAACGGCAGCTCCACGATCGGTTTGCTGTTCTTGGTGTACGAAGCCACAATGGCGGTATCGCCCTGCTCCTCCGTTTTCCTCCACAGTATCTGACGGACCTTTTTGGCGAGTGCATAAGTGCACGAAAGTGTCACATGCTTCCCGTGCACTGCTGTCTTGTTGCCTAACGACTCTGCTTTTGCTGAGAGAAAAAGAAAAAGAACTGTTGAGTTTCTACTCATTTATTCACTGGATGCCTAATGGTTCTAGCTTTCCAAATAGGTTTTACCTGGAACCTCTGAAAGAGTTTCCTCAAGGGGACAAAACAAAGAGCCAGATATAAAATTTACTATTGGGAAAGCATATGTTGGATGAGAAATGTATATGCGCTGGACAGTTCTATATAAATGCCACGAGAGACGAGGGTTTTAACCACTGGTCTTTGATGGTTTCTAGCTCGTAACCATCTGCCTGCTTGTTGTTGTTGTTGTTCCCACTTCTACCATTGGTGACTCATCCATTTTTCTCCATATTTTCACATAATGGAAATATACTGGCCTTTCTTTTTTTTAACTTAACCTACTATTTTATGCTTTTCTCCCTGGATAATTGGTCATGGGTTAAACAGGAAGTACTAGGCAATGGGACAGGAAGATAAGGTCATTAACAAGACCTGAATAGAAGAGTACCAAGTCTTTTCCACTTCCTGTTGTGACCATCACAACATTCCTCCAAGGAACAATTAAAGCTTATTCCATGTGTTTTCAGGAAACTTTAAAACTTGTAGCCAAGAACCGCTATGAACTGTACCCAGCGTTGCATGTTTGTTCCGTGTCACCAGTCATATGCTCTTTTAGTGTATTTTTTGGGGCTTATCAAAGTCCCCATATGTCCTAACTGTAATTGTATATGTGTAACAAATGAGAAGACAGCATGAGTGAGATTCAGACTGGTTAAGATCCAATCATAACCAAATTGTCTACTGGACAATTATAATAAAGACGATATTCAGATCATAATTAAATGAAACAAAATACATTACATTTAACATCAAGGTAAGAAAAGACAAGTAGGTTAAGTTAAAAGTGCATGATTTGCAGAGAAAATAACTCACCCATGTTGATCTCCTAGCAACCTAATGAGTTTTGTACCAGATGCAGGTAGGGGAAAAATCCAGAAGGATGAGGCCAAGGAAGCTCATTGTTTTTTTAATCTTATGCTTGCATTTTAATTATAATGGTGACATTTTCCTTGAAGAATGAGAGCTAATAGTGTCCGGTAAGTTCCAGGACAAACTGTCCAGGAGGAAAATGCCGTGAAAAATTGTAACGACCAAAAGCGCAGCTTGATAATGAGAATGGATAAAAGGTGTTTGACTTTGAGCCTTCTTTTGAGGAGTCACTAAACTCTGCTTTTACCCTGCACCGACTAGTCAGATCAATTAAGTATTGGCTTTAGTTTCTTTATGCGAGATTGGCAAGTTGGGAAAATGTGGTGATTGGAGTCAGACAGATTATTTTAGTGAATTGGGTTTCATCTAGTTTTTTTATACCACATTCTTCAAAAACGTTCTAAAGAGTTCAGATTGTTCTTTATCCAAGAACCTGGATATAGTGGAACCTGTTTTAAAGGCTTAAGCTTATTTAATTGTCCAAAGATCTGTTACAGATCCATTTTTCATTAAGCGTGCGGAGGTCAATCATCTCACATTAATATAAACAAGATTAGCATCACCTCACCTTTTAAAAGGAGGCATGTCTTCCCCCACTGCTGTCCCGTTGGGTACACGTAAAACACGCATGAGTAGCAGCCTTCATCCCCTGGCTTGGTCTTCTCAATGGCAATAGCACTCGAGTGCGTTTTTTGGTCGAGGAGCTCCACACCTTCTCTCTTGGTGAGGCTCTCGGGTTTCTCAGGCTGGTAAGAAAGGACACTTTCGTTGTGCAAATCCAGCCAGCGAACCTGTTTGAGAACTTCATTGCCTACTATGGTCACGTTACAGCCTAGTGTTGCAGTGCGACCCAGCGTTGACTGTAGGTGAGCCGGGGCAGTCACTTTATCTAGGATATGGCAATTAAAAGGTTACAGTCTATTCTTATTGTGCAAAAATAAAATGAATATATAAAGTATGATAAAGAATATATAAAGAATATATAAATGCATATAAAGTAAGTGAGGTTTTGTGCATAGACACAAAATGCTGTATAAATTGTAAAAACAAATTATAACAAAAAAAAACTCACACACATTTCGATTATTCTTGCAAGTTGGCCTTTATTGGAAGATACATTAAATAATATATATCTTTTTTTTAATATATTTTTTTAATATTTTTTTATTTATGTTCAAGTAAATCAAATGTAGTTAGGTGATTATATATGTAGGACTATACCTTGTAGTGTAGGGAGCAGTACCACAGCTAACCACAGGCACACATAGACACACCAACACATTTTAGCCTGGAAAAAAAAACCCATTTTTACAATTTTCCGAAGTTTTAACACACCTCTGCTTGTTTTAAAGACAACACAGGTAGGCACATGCAACTCCACCCTGAAAATGACTACGGATTTATGCCGATGTTGACTCAGCCAAGACACTATAATCAGCAGACACATGGAGCAGTTAAGTAAACACCACAGATCTTCATGGATTATCCTGAAAGACTCTTACCATCTACTGAAATCCAAGGTCTGTTATTCCTTTTAAAATTGATCATGCAGTGTCGGTCGTCTCCTTCGCAATAATCATCTTCAAAGTCAGTGGATATCTTTTACTATTAGCCATCAATCTTTAGGAAGTGAAACGTCAACATCTGTAAAACAAGTGATCCAATTTAGTCAAATATACTTTTTCAGTGTTTATTATTCTCTAGTAATTTCACACAAATTTAGCAACGTTACATACAAGTAAGGAATGTCCTTTGAAAACATGAACATCATCTGTGATTCAAAAGCGAAATAATGAGTGACAAAGCAAAACAAATTCGTTAATGGTTATTAAGATATAAAGGCCAGATGTTTGACTTTAGGAACAACAAAGGCACTTGGGTGTGGTGTTTTACTCCACAGGGATTCACCAGAAAACATTCAATTACTCATGACTGCGGTGAGTATGCCATTATTCAACCATAATGAAAACGTGTAGCCTTAAGGGATGAGGTTTTCAGGTTCCACTTAAATAATTCTGGTAAAACTTTAACAACTATCAACAAACAACATGTCAGCTTCCTGGTTAAATAATAGCTCCGTAATTAAACCAATTAGTCAGTAAGTGTATCAGAAACAAATCGAAATTGCCATGTTGCAAAAAATGATTACCCATAAACAATATTTTATGTTTCTAATAGTGACAAAATCAATTGTATATTCATTTGTATGAAATCCAACATAACGATTTTTCCAAATTTCTGTATAGTTGAAATGGTTGATCTAAAGAAATAAAATCCTCAATGTGCTGCCTGGATGATTTTTATTTAATACAAATAATAAGGAGAGAATTCTTGATCTTGTCTATGGTTATTAGGGCTAATGTACATGTAATTAGGTGATTATATCTGTAATGTAGACAGTAAACTGTTAACCCATAAAAAATACCTCTTTAGTAGTTACAAAATGATTTGTAATTGTTTCTTAATATTTATTTATTTATTTATTTATTTATTTATTTATTTATTATTGCTACAGTCATAAAAGTGTTTTTAATCAAGATATCTCACAATTTTTTTTAAATCCCAAATTGTTTACAACTAAGAGTTTACTGTTATTTGTAGTATGTTCTAGATTATATAAAACAACAATGGTTACAATGAGAGATTTATAATACAAATTTATTTGGAAAAAAATTATGGATGGGTGATAAGTTTTCATACTCATTTGGTCTGAGTTCGACTCAAACATATTTCATTTTCACTATCACTTTCGTATACTCTCATATTTAAGGTTGTATTAATATCAGGACCGTAATGAAGCTAAGCTCTGGTCCGTGAATGAAAATGATTTCACATATTTACTTCATTGAAAAAATGGAAATTAAAGCAGTGTAAAAACGTATTATATAGGACATTGGATGTTAATGATATTCAAACTTTTTAAGTCAATAACTTTAAGTCAGTAATGCAAAGCTGAGCTGATTTGAGCTAAAAGAACTCTGTAACACTGAATATACAGCATGATATCCTCTAGATGAGTTCATTGACGTATTTTTTCCCCGTTAGTAATAAAGCGCCTGCTGGTTCTGTGTGTTTGAAGTGTAGTTATGGGAAACAACCTGCACCCTGCTGAAGCTGTTAGCTTTCTGCTACTGTTAGAGAACATGTCTGGAAAAGACATAAAACATCTCGAGTCCCTGCTTTCATGTCTAAACTGGCAGAGCAGCAGGACATCAACATTAAGAGAATACAGATTTTCCTTCTACAGCTGAAGAATTAGAGATAAAAAAAATGCCTGGGGCCTTCTACATAGACATTAGCATAAGGGAATCCTCGCTCCTGCAGCTGAAACAACCAATCTTACCTGAAACGTTTAACCCCAATGCATTTAAAATACATTTTTCTATATTTTATGCTGAGCCCTGCCCGTGCTGTGCTATTAAAAGAGTCTGGTTTTTAACCTCAAGCACCCACACAGCCAGGAAATTCACTCATAGTGGCTTGGTTGTGGTTACAGCAGCCCCACACCCTTTCTACACCTCATCTAAAGGGCAGTGTTCTATCAAACTAAATAGTGGCCTGCTTCAAAATAATAGCTAATTTGAAAGAAACCACAGAGACCAGTGAGAACGCTATATTGAGCTTCTGTTTATTGCGGTAGTAGCCAGCGTGGTTTGGGAAATCTGATGCAGCCTTTGAGAAATCTAATTTAACGGCGTGGTTTATGGGTTCAGGCTGTTTGGAAATTAAATAGCTGGCTTCAATTCTCTTTGATTCAGCCAAATAAGAAACAAACACATTGTGACAAACGCTGTTAGTCCATCAGAGTTAGGAGTGTAGCAGGCTTTCTGATTACTGTTTTTCTAAATGTAACACAAGGATTTCAGGACATTATCATCACTGTTGTTTATTTAAGCCCAATGTTTCTGAGCCCTGAGCGCTGGTATCTCTCCACCAAACAGCTTTATTTCTAATCTCTAACTCTTGTGTAAACTTAACACATTTCTGCAATTTTGCCCAAATAACAATTAAATGGTACAGAAATAAAAAAAGGCATATAATGCAAAAGGCAAAAGGCAAAAATATAATGAATGCATGATATCAGTTAATACAATTTACCAAAAATAAATAATAAATAAACCAGTTTGCTCCTCATCACAGTAGGATACTTATTGTGTATTAGATTAGTTAATTCTTTCCCATTTTATCTGATAGAACCTCCTGATAAATAAAGATGTGCTTACCGTGTATATATGTCTGTGCTTTAACCGTTTTACTAAAACAATGCTCACAGTCTATCTTATCCACACTGAGAACCCTAATGATGAGATTCAGCTTCTCTGATCACATCAGCAACTACAGATTCTGCAGATCAGAAGAACACGACTTTTTATGACTCCAAGATCTACTTACTCATCCTTGAGGGCTCAAAGTGCACAAGATTAGGCTCATATTTAAAACAACACCTTCATACAAAGACTTGTGTCTTTATCTTGTAACTGCTGTGTCTTTCCGAGGTTTAAACATACTCATAACGTACAAATGATGCTTTAGTGTCCCAGCTCTTTGCTGGTGAAAGTAAGTTCCTCTAATCGAAATGGCTTGAGGTCTGTTTACATCCAGTAATATACAATCACAAAAAATAAGGCCCTTATTAACTCTTTGGTTGTCTGTTTGTCTGTCTGTATGTCTGAATCCATCAGAGCTCCGAGAATAAGCTTTAACTCATCAGCTTTGAAGAAGCCTTAAAATCCTTGTTTTCTCATTGGTGTGATGTAGTATTTATGATTTCAATGTCATATCTATTAAATATGTTTTCAATTACATTTCATTAACTTAAATTAAATGTAATCATTTGAACATCATTGGAACAAATGCAACCTTGGCTGAGTATTATTATTATTATTATTATTAGTAGTAGTAGTAGTAGTAGTAGTAGTAGTAGTAGTAGTAGTATTAATAATAATAATAATAATAATAATAAGAAGAAGAAGAAGAAGAAGAAGAAGATTTTTTTAAGTTGAATCTTTAAAAAAATAATGAAATAAAATAGAGAAATTTTAAAATCATATATATATTTATTTTATTTACTCAAGAGTTTATAATCTTACATTTTAGCCTAAATAGAATTACTCACCTTTATGTGTAGGATTCATCTCAGATGAAGAAGAGATCATTAACAGATCACACACACACACACGCACGCACACTCAGTCACACCGCTACATGGTTGCTTTCAGGAATAAAGATCATGACAGGACTACTAAACACTAAACCCTCCCTCTGAGCCGGAGCTGTGCCCAACTTCCTACCTCCCCTTCCTTCCTGCCCTGACAACTTCCGCGTGAACGCGCACACTCGTTCACATGCACACGCTCTCGCAAGCTGCGTGGAAAACTGCAATCATTGCGCCTCTTTATACGGAAACAAATGATGTATAGGCTATATCATAAAACCGAAAAAAAAGAGAAAGGAAATAGTTTTAGTGTTTTTCTGTCAGAATGAAAAGTCCATCATATACACACCATCACATATACAAAGTCTTATTAATAATAAATTTAGCCCTCTAAAGTAAGTAAATAATATATTTTGGGGGTTTATCCACATATTTCCATTAAGTAGTTCCATTAATTAGTACAGAAATTCTAATTCTAATTATTTATTTATTTATTTGTTTTATTTACTTTTTTTGTTGAACCACTGAATCTTTTTTATCGTGATGTTCCTAATAGTAATAAATTTAATAATAAATTTAATAATA
This sequence comes from Tachysurus fulvidraco, assembly GCF_022655615.1. Lineage (NCBI taxonomy): Eukaryota > Metazoa > Chordata > Actinopteri > Siluriformes > Bagridae > Tachysurus > Tachysurus fulvidraco. The sequence goes on along the minus strand of NC_062535.1, from coordinate 15,032,725 downwards.
AATTTAGGACTAATAATAAATTTAGCCCACTAAAGTAAGTAAATAATACATTTTGGGGGTTTATCCACATATTTCCATTAATAGATTTAGTACAGAACTTAAAAAGAGCCAGTGGTTCAATAAAATAAATAAATAAATAAATAAATAAATAAATAAATAAATAAATAAATAAACAAACAAACAAACAAACAAACTTACTTATCTGCTTTAAGTTCTGTACAAAATTTTTTTAATGGAAAATAATTGTAAAAAAATGTTATTGTTTACTTTCTTTAGTGGGCTAAATTTATTATTCGATTTATTAGTAAATGTATTACTATTTCTAACAGGATGAAATCAGGGAATACTGGAACATCACAATGAAAAAGATTCAGTGGTTCAATAAAAAAAAACAATAAAATAATTAGAATTACTTAACTGCTTTAAGTTCTGTCCTAAATTTATTAATGGAAATATGTGGATAAACCCACAAAATTAATTATTTACTTACTTCAGTGGGCTAAATTTATTATTAAATGTATTATTATTCCTAACAGGGTGAATTCAGGGAATACTGGAACATAATAATAATAATAATAATAATAATAATAATAATAATAATAATAATAATAATAATAATAATAATAATAATAATAATAATAAATCAATAGAATTACTTATTATATTGTCTTGTATTATTACGTTTTTAAAAAGATCACCTGTTTTTGTAAAGTTTTCATGGTTCACCTTCTTTGTGTTTCTCAGTCAGTTGTGTCTTAGTAAGTTAGATAGTTAAGTAGGAATACTTAGTTCGGTGTTCAGGGCCACTTTTAGGTGTTAGTAGCCATTATGGAGTAGTGATGGGAAATGATTTGCAAACTTAAACCTGACTTTACTAAGTCCATTTGTGCTCTTTTGCATGAAAAAAATTATAAATTTTATTCTAAGGAACAAACATTTTATTTCCTTGTTGGATTTGAGCAGCAGCTAACGATTCAATTGTGGGTAAACTTTACTAGTTACTACTGGTTATATTTATTATTTTTATGAGAATAATCCTTGGTACCATGACAACCTTACTTAAGCGCTTTTTACAATTGACATTGTCAATTGAAACCTTAAGAGGAACCAGACTCAAAGGGGAACCTCATCCTCATATACCCATCCTGTATATTATAAATATACAGTCTGACAAATGTTGTACTGATGCAAAAGACCATATGGAGTTGGGATCTCTTATATAGTATGGCAGAGTCTAACAGGAGCTGGTAGATCTCTAGATGTCTCAGGATTCTCAGAGTCGGCCTCATGTAGCGGAGGTCCAAAATCATGGCACGGAAGACGATCAGAGCTGGTACAATTTCTGCCTCGGGATGGTAGAAAGAGAGAAGCAATGGAGAAGGATTAATGTAACTGCTGTTCATAATATTCACAAGCACTAGATGATAATGTGTATTTGGTCAGATGTAATAGTGCACAATATTATGGGATGTATTATGTGTACATCTGACTAAAGAGATGAGGTTTTTAATCTACATTTAAGCTGGAAAAGTGTGTCTGATCCCCGAAACCTATCAGGATGACGGATAGTTATACACTGATAAATACGTGGTTTCGGCTAATCAGACATGCTTAGTTCAATTTACTAAGACTTTTTAGCCTGAAGCTGTCACACTTTTCTTGAGTAAATCTAACTTTGATAATTTTCTCAGTGAAGGAAAATAAGGATAGGACTTAATTTATGTGGGAAAAACTGTGGCTTAGTGGTTAGCACGTATGCCTTACACCTCCAGGGTTGGGGGTTCGATTCCCACCTCCGCCTTGTGTGTGTGGAGTTTGCATGTTCTCCCAGTGCCTCGGGGGTTTCCTACGGGTATATTGAACTGGATTGAATAGAACTAAATTGGATTGTATAGTATGGTGTCTTGTATAGTCTGGTGTTATTTATGTCTGTACGTTTGCGAGACACAAACAGCTGGAACCGAATTCCTTGTGTGTGTTAAACCTCGGCCAATAAACCTGATACTAATTCTGAATCTGAGGGAGCAGTAAACAAGGGGGCGGGGAGATGATGACGTCACCGCCACCTCTGCAGTATCCGGCGGAGAGTTCCGTTGCTCGGCCTTTTCAGCTGAGCGTCTCCGCCAGGCTGCAGTCAAAGTCAGCGCCTCCTGAACCGCCGCCCCACAATCCGACAAAATGATCATCTTCAAGGACATCATCAGCGGTGAGGATGCTCTCTAAATCAGTCTAAACGCTTCCCGCACTTTGACCCTGTCGATATTTTTTACATTTAACGTTTTTTTATTTTATTTTATTTACTTACATCTCTAGTCGGAAGCCTGAGGCCTAGTTAGCATAGTTAGCCTAGCTAGCTTTTAATGCTATCGATCTCGCGCGCTTGTGTGTAGCTAGCATTGTATTAGAAAAAGAACACTTTTTATTTTTTTACACTTTTTAATCGATGAATAAAGTGTATTCGTGTTTAGGGAAGAATTCCTGTTGAATCTCAGTTGGCTTCCCAGTCACAAATTAAACAAAAACTACTTTATTAGCATGTTAGCTGTTATGCTAAAATGCCGGCATGTTGACTAGCCCAGTTTTTTTCCCTTTTCCTAAACGGACACGTAGCTTTAAGATAACTCACCTCTGTAAAGTTTATTCAGTGTGACCAACTTTTTGTCCCTGTCTATTTTATCTAGAGTGTTTGAGAATGATTTCTTTCTACTTTAGGAATCATGAGATTTTAGCTTTTAGCTAGTTGTTAGCGCTTAGCATGGTTTGGGTTTTTCTTTTTAAGGCCCGGGGCCCAAGTTATGGATCACATCGTTTGATAAAATAAAGATTTGGGAAACACGACAGTAGCTGCTCCCCCCCCCAATAAAGCTTTAATTTTTTGTGTGTTTTTGTAATCAACTGATCCAAGATGAACTTTATAGTCTGTCTGAACTTAGCTGTTCTTTTCCCTTCCAGGAGATGAAATGTTCTCAGACATCTACAAACTCAAAGAGTCGGAGAACGGAATGATGATCGAGGTTGAGGGAAAGGTAAGCAAACCTCTTTTTTTTTTTTTTTTTTGTCTCCTTCATTTTAAGATATAACACGTTAATGTTAACCCAAACAGGTGATTCAGTTATTTGACTCATCACTCGGTGAGTCATATGCATATGACTGACTCACGAACAAAGAACTCTCTTTGCACTGAAACTTTAACGTTAATTCTGGTTTCACTGCATCGATGTTTACATTTTGTTGTTTACTTTGTAAAGAAACTAAAACTGCCATTATTGTGTGCGCGTATGTTTCGGGAATCTTAGAGAAAATGGCTCAGGAATGTTTTTGAGGTTTCTGTTCAGTTTGATGCATCGATTATTTGTATACTGCCTGAGGAGGAATTTTGTATTAGTGACGGTTTCTTTTCAAATGAGTAATAAAATGACTTTAAAGCAGAGTCGCCTGGTTTTGTAACGAGGAATTGTAATGGAATGTGAATGCAGAAACCTGACTAAACAGGTTTCTGGGCTTGTTACCGTTTTCATGTATTGGGTTTATGGTGTGTCGTTCAGTTTCCTGCTGTGACCAGCTCACTGCAGCATGATGTTGATTCCCAAACGATTCAGCAGAACAGCGGTTTCACCGGAACGTCATGTTTGTGTCTGTAGATGATCAGCAGATCAGAGGGGGACATCGACGATTCGCTGATCGGTGGTAACGCGTCCGCAGAGGTCCAGGATGATGGCTGTGATTCGACGACAGTCAGCGGCGTCGACATCGTCCTCAACCACAAGCTCCAGGAAACCAGTTACGACAAGAAGTCTTACATGGTCTACATCAAGGACTACATGAAGGCGTGAGTGTTCAGATATAGATAAGCGTTTCTGAGCCTTTTTTAGGATTATATTTGCTCATTCTGTTCAGTATAATGGTCAAGATAGAAATCCAGACAAATGTTATTTATAATTGTGTACTGTAGTTGGATTGATCTGTTGACAAGCTAAACACTCCTGTGTTTGGCTTTGGTGTTAGTTTATTTTTCCAGTTTAACCTGTCCTTAGTGTTGTGCTTCTTTTTGTTGGCATCTCTTGACAGCTTAGTTGCTTCTCTCGTGAGCAATTGGGTTTTAATTTATAGATGCTAAATAAACCGTCCCTGCGCTTTCTTCATGTCTTGTCTGTGATTTGGAAGATTGAATTGGGGACAACATGGTTTTCTTTGGGAATCCTTCGTTTTTGAAGGCTTGTGTCGCTGTATAATAGACACATTTTTGTTTTTTTACAACAGGGTGAAGACCAAACTGCAAGAAACATGTCCTGACCGAGTAGAGCCCTTCATGGCTAATGCTCCAGCTGAGGTCAAGAAAATCATTGGCAACATCAAGAATTTCCAGGTACATGTGAACTTGTGTGTTCGAGAGGGGATGTGTGATAACAATGTACGTACAATGATGACGATCTTAGGACACCTTTGGAGGTCATGACCAATGAAACGAAATCGTATCCTGAGTACGATAAACTGCTGAAAAATCACGTCTGATTTTTTTCATTATTTCTCTAATCAGAACCCTTCTCTGTGCAGTTTTTCACAGGCGAATCAATGAACCCGGACGGCTCGATCGGTCTGCTCGACTTCCGTGAGGATGGAGTGACACCATACATGCTTTTCTTCAAAGACGGTCTTGAGTCTGAGAAATGCGTAAGTGTCTACTGTCTGCGTGTGATGGCTAAAGACGTGTCGGGGTCCGTGTTTGTGTAGGAACGCAGTTATTGTTTAAGAAACTTGTCATCGTTACCCATAAACCCGCCTTTAGTGTTGCTGTCTGAGGGTTAAACTCACGAGGACCTTTTTATTACCATCTAGTAATAAATCAGACAAAATGGTGTCATTTCTACTTGTATTGGATTATTTGTACGATCGATAGAAAGCACTTGTTGCTCGTTTTATCAAATAACTAGAGCCTCGTCTTGCGGCATCTACTGATAGACCTGCTGCCGTTATCAGTGGCCCTGGGTTTGCACTGAGATGCGACAGTAAACCTCCTCGCGCTTTCTATCTGTCTGAAACATGACAGAAGCAGATTGAAGAGAGGAGAACAGGCCGTCCGTGTTGGTCTGGCATTGGAATGAAAGATTAACTGATTTCATGTCACATGGGTACTAACTAATAAGCTGAGGAAGCTAGTACAAAACCAAACACACCCTACATGGTGTGAATCATGTCTAATCTGTGTGTTTTCTGTGTGATTTTCTCTTCAGTAAAATACCCTGCTCGTGTCCCTGGCTGCTTCTCATCAGTGGCTGGCCGTGAAAGCTTTTGGATCAGATCACTCATTCCACACGACTCCATCAGGATCAGGACCGGAAGCTCTCTTAAACCTCCTTCTCCTTCCTCCTCCTCCTCAACGGCCACCGCTTCGATTCTATAATCAGTGTCCATGCAGAACTCGAAGCCCCTCCACACCCCAGCTCAGGGGGGGTGAACAGTATTATAGTGAGCTGGATCACATCAGAGCTTTGCATTGTCAGGGCAAGAAGACATGAATGATGCAGCTCACTTTAGGGTTTATTTTTTTAATTTCATCAACTTTTGACTGCCTGGGAATTGGTTTTGCTGTGTGCATGTCGGCGCTCAGAAGGCAGTTGTACAGGTATTATTGCCCCCCTTTCCTGCCCATGTTGTCCGAATCACAGAATTGTATAGGATTTGTGAGATAAATAAAGTCAAGCTGCTGGCTAAAGGTGTCTTGTGTGGAGAGTAAAGAATTATTTATTTACAGCTTTCCCTGCACAGAATTGAACATTTGCAGGTATTGCTTTAAAGGAACACTGCAGGACTGGATGTCCCTCTCGTGTGTGTGTGAGAGAAATGACGGAATAAATGACAGTCTCCTAACAGGTGTGTAGAATTGTAAAGCCAGGGTGTGGCTTAGCTTTCTATCTTTTATAGTTAACACTAAACCGGTTCCTCTGGTGTGGCTGTGCTGGTGCAGGTTTGGAAAGTTCTGTTCTGGGGAGTTGATGCTGAATAAAGTTTGAATAAAAGTCCTGTAGTTAACATTTTCATTTAAAACAGATTTAAGATCATTAAGTTTTTTAGGCTTTATGCTGTAACCATCTGACAGTTGACAAGCGTACTGAATTGGATCACCTCAATTATTGAAAAAGGGCAAATGGCGTGTGCGAGATTCATTTTTCCAACTGATGTGTAAATAATTTATCATGTCAGCAGAGCGATTCAGTTTATCAATTTGAGTATTTTCTGTACGGCTTTATAAAAACGGTGCCTATTGGTGTAACTGGTTGGTATAGAAAAGTTCCAAAAACCGTATTCAGTACTAAGGTTATCGGATCTGATTCCCGAGGTTTCTGCATTAAATCAGTTCTATTCAATAAACATCAATAAAATATCAAAGAATATCTTTGACGGTGGTTTGAGAAATCAGGAAGGTAAATAAGACTTGTACAAGGATGAGAGACAGGGTTGAATTTTTGTACTAAACCTTTTACTTCAGCAGTGTGTACATGCCTTAAAACTGATCCTACAGTCATAACACAGGGTTTATCTACATGCTGCTCTCCATCATTACATCAGTCATTATTCTGCAAAAATAACAAACTTATTCCTGATAAAAAGTAGTAAAAATTCTTAAAAACTGCATCCAGATCCGTGCTCCTAGATTTTACATTACGCTATTCAGGAGGCAGGATATGTTTCCATGACAACCGGCCTACCTCGTTACAGCGACAAACTGATTTACAAGATAACGGAAGGAGGAGTGTGAGTAAGAGGAGCTGCTCAGTCGCTCTTCTCCTCGTTCTGGTAATGTCTGTACTCGGGCTTCAGCTCCCAGGTGTTCTTGTGAGTTCCCTTCACGTTGTAGATACCGATGTCACGCAGGATCTCCTTCAGGTAAATCTGAGTGCAGGACACAAGTAACAAGTTCATCAATTCCATTTAATTTCGTTTACAATTAAGTTACGGTGATGAGTAAAAACACCCTGAGATGATGTGAGGAAGAACCCTTGAGAAATCCGACACAGAAGCAGACGCATTTTTGGTTTGCTGCAGCCAGCAAGTTAAAATTTTGATGTCATGCAGGACTGTCAGGTGTCACGCATTGAGAGTGACAGTCACGCATTTGGGTCTTTCATCACGTTCTCCCGCCACACATCGTATTTCTCACACAGAAAAACTTTTTGACTATCATATATTTAATAAGCTGCAGCGCCCAAAATGTATCTGTCCGCACCGCTGTCTCTATGGAACCGGGCAGGAATCAAGCGTCTCTCTCCTGAAGTTATTAGTCGAGCCTGACACTTACCAGCCAATCAAAAAAGAATTCTACCTGATGTGAAGAAGTCGATTCTTTTCCTGTGAGTGTTTTATTGTTATTTAACTAACACGTTGTGTCTTAAAGAACACGTCTCGCTTTTCGTCCTCTTGGACGTTCGTTTTGGTCGGCTGTGTAAACTGTTGCTGTAGAAACGAATCCCGAATAGACATCTTTAATATAAACCTGAGGTAAATAAACTACAGAAAGAGTGAAAGCTGACCAATCAGAATGGAGATGGTGGGATGATTTACTCCTCTAACAGCTTGTTGTACTTTAGCTACGCTAATCAGTCGTCAGTGTGCACGATGGGATAAACAAACAAACAAAAACAAACCGTCTCCTCGGGGTTCTTACCACGGGCTGTTTGGTGATGTCCACCAGGTCTTTAATATTGTAATACTGATGCTTCTCAAAGGCAGAGAAGAGCATGTCCAACACCTGCTGCTTGTCTGCTCGTGCTCTTTTGCCTTCTTCCTTCTTCTTTTTCTCATAATCCAGCTGGGAAGAAAAAAAAAACAATTAAAAAATGGCTTCTGATTCCTGCTAACACGCTTGTACGAGACATCGAGGCACCACAACGACCTGGAACTAGACGTCGACAAAACATTCGAGACACCGACCGAGCTGTTCGGTATGCCATGTTCGTATCCATGACAACAAACCGATATAGTGCTATTATATATGGCGAGCTAGCGATGTCGAGTCTATATGATTTCTGCAGTAAGGAATAACGGACTCGATGGTGTGTTGTAACAGGAAACCAACGCACCGCGGGGTGACGTGATGAAACCGAGCCGCCGATTTCTCACCACGACGCTGATTAATTTCCACATCCACCTTGGTGTTTTATTCCTCTTATACCACAGCAATTTATTAACAATTACATCAATTTCATAACGTTGCAACACCGCGTATGCTTTTTTTTTATCCGTTAATAGGAACATTTAAGGTCAAAGAACGTCCGTGTAACAAAGTTGTAAAGTTTCAGCACCATTGTTAAAAAGACAATTAAATGCATCTCGTTAAGCAATAACTCCTAAAATCTCCTGACACTGGAGACTCCTTCCATGAATAGAACACAAATTTCACATACAGCAAGATACGAACTCGAATCTACGTCACGCCGTGTTTTTTGTTTTGTTATGGTAAACAAATTAACCCTTTCTGACCAATCAGCTATGAGAATTCGGCAGCACTGGGATATAAATCTATACCAAAGTGTGTTTTCCATTAGCTTTATTGTGAGATCGATATTCTTACTCACGTTATACGCGTGATTGGCCACGGGTTTGTAGTTAGTGGTGACGGCTTTCTCCAGCTGCTGAGAGAACCGGTGAGGCTTCGACGACTCCTCGATCTGCAGCCTGTAAGAAAGCAAAAGACGAATCAGAAAGCAAACAGTATATAAAGCTGTTTTTTTCTGTCCCAAGTGTGTGTGTGTGTGTGTGTGTGTGTGTGTGTGTGTGTGTGTGTGTGTGTGTGTGTGTGTGTGTGTAAGACTATACACACTTACCTTTTTAACCTCATGTAGTGCTCGTTGGCGGCTGGTCTGCACTCGGCTCGCTGCACCACCACGCCCTCCAGCGCTATTTTGTCTGTGAGGAATCATACACACACACACACGGAGTGCACTATTAAAATATGATCGTCATCTGAAAGCAGCACACACACTGTGACGACACCAAACTCCACTTCCGTTCAGTCGGAGACACCATTTTCTCCAAAACTCTCGTTACACACGTCTCTCCGTTTTCCCGACACACGACCTACCGAAAATCTTAAAGTCTGCATGCTGATGATGATGATTGTCTTATCATCTCACACCACAACTTCTAAGCATTGTCAGTTAAAACTGGTGTGTGAGACTCTGTTTAATCTAAAGACGCTCCAATAGTCCTGAGAGTAGACAGAGGACTCACCTGGACTCGTACCAGTACCTGAACCGCTGCCTTCAGCGTCTGACTGGCCTACGAGAAGGATGGCAACATGAGAACCAAAGAAACACACACACACACACACACACACACACAAGCCAAGCCTCACACACACCACACAGTGAGTAACCTGTCGCCCCAATCCCTATTCTGAAGCACGTTCACTTCACTCCTCCTCCAACAGCCAGAGTCTCCGAACACTGTGTTCTTAAAGGTGTTTAAACCACAGACACACACACACACACACACACACACACACACACACACACACACACACACACACACACAAACACAAACACACACACAAACACACACACACACACACACACACACACACCTGCACCAGTTATGTTCAGTAGGGTCAGTGGTGTCTCAAGTGGTTAAGGCTCTTGGGTTGTTGATCAGGGTTCAAGCCCCAGCACTGCCAAGCTGCCACTGTTGGGCACTTGAGCAAGACCCTTAAACCCTCTCTGCTCCAGTGGTGCTGTATCATGGCCGACCCTGCGCTCCGACCCAAAGCTCCTCAGTAGGGACTTGTGAAAAAAGAATTCCACTGTGCTGTAACGTACGTGTGGTGATTACAGCGAAGGGTAACACCTCCAAAACTCTCATCGGAGTCAGGGGAAAACAACGAGAGTGGTTCGAGACTAGAGCCAGGAAGGACACAGTAACTCAAATGATGAGCAGAAAAACACCCAAACTGAAGAGAACATTGTTTTTATGCCTATGAAGCCCTCAGATTCTTGCTCTAGGCTGTTATTTAAGTTACTATCTTCCCTTTCTGCCAGCTCAGACCAGTCTGTTCATTCTCCTCTGATCTCTCGCTCATCAACAAGGCATTTCTTACTTCTGCTCATGGGAAGTTTTGTTTCGTTCTTCCCTGTGAACGAGCGGAGGGGAAGTCGTGGCCTAACGACTCCTAACCTTAAGGTTGTGGGTTCGAGTCTCGGGCCGGCTATGACTGAGGTGTCCTTGAGCAAGGCACCGAACCCCCCAACTGCTCCCTGGGCGCCGCAGCATAAATGGCTGCCCACTGCTCCGGGTGTGTGTTCACGGTGTGTGTGTGTGTGCACTTTGGATGGGTTAAATGCAGAGAACAAATTCTGAGTATGGGTCACCTCACTGAGCCGTACGTCACGTCACTATAGAAACAATGCAGGGATAGTATAAGTGTATTAATGTAATGTTATAGAAAAGGAATCTTCTGACCAATCAGGATTGAGGATGCAGCTCAACAGCACTGGAAGACTGGAAAGGCACTTCACACACACAAAAAAAATAAATGCTGAAAAGGAGTGTTGTCATTTTGTACTCGGGTCGTCCTGAGCGCTGGAGTGAGGAGAGAAGAAAACTTCTTCATATTGAGATTGACGTGCAGAATCTCTCTCAGGAAAAACCCCCAAATCAGTCCTGACACTGAGGCAAACTCCAGCTCAGCCTCAAACACGAGCAACGTTGATCATGCACACACCACACATACACGCAAAATCCAAGCGTAGCACAGAAACACCGCTCATATGAGAGAGAGAGAGAGAGAGAGAGAGAGAGAGAGAGAGAGAGAGAGAGAGAGAGAATATTGATTTGGTTTGTGAAAACCAGGTTACTGTCACAGAAGTGCACCATTGAATCACACACCCCACGGCAACACGACACGACACACGTTAATCCATTAATAAAACAGACATGAAGGTCGCGCACGGAGCAGCAGCAGGAAAGCTCGAACACACACGGACACGTTCATCACACCAAAACTGCTGATCAATCATCAATGTGAATCACCCGGGTAGAGAAATCAAATCGAGAATGAAGAGCAAGAAATAACAGAGAGAGAGAGAGAGAGAGAGAGAGAGAGAGAGAGAGAGAGAGAGAGAGAGTGAAGCTTAATGACTTACCTGTCCAGCAGCAGCTCAGATGTTTCTACACATCAGCTCTTTAATATTAGCTCTCAGACTATCACTGAGCTTTCATTAGGGTTTTAAGAAAGACATTTTGATTGATTTAGTTATTTATTTATTAATCTATTTATTGACTCTGGGACGCAGTATCGCTTAGGCCGTGTTTATCATCGCAAACCACAGAAGGTAGAAAAAAGCAGAGGATTTAAATGACTCTGGTATTTAAAGGCAGGGTCTCCGACTGAGTGGGGCCGAATAATAACCATAAATCAAAACAAACGTGTAGCCAATGAGCGGAAAGGGGCGGGGCTTGTCAATATGGGCGGAGAGAGTGTTCAGTGCACGTGTGTGACAATAGCAGAAAGCGGTTTTAACATTGACATGGAGGATAAAAACAAAGAAAAAAAGGCTTACGATAAGGCAAGTAGTAGGACATGTTAATATAGGATCAGCTTTCCAGCGCTGGAGAGAACTGAAGGAGCAGGAAGTTGGCCACATATTCACAGGTTGGAGTTTCCCGAGTCAATAACTCCTGAGCTAAACGCTGTTACTACACAAATAACACCTCTTTACTATCGTAGTAATGTAGAGAGGCAGCTACAACCGCGTTTTGTGTAGTAACAGCGTTTAGCTCAGGAGTTATCGACTCGGGAAACTCCGACCTGTGAATATGTGGCCGACTTTACTTAAGACGCCGAGGCGCTTTTTTCCTTCTCGATAGGTGAGTAACGTTGGTTTTGCTTTGTTACACAGAACTAATATATGCCTTTGTCCTTTACATCATTATGCTTGTGTGCCATTTTTGCTTGTTTGTTTATCTACAATCGTATTGTTCTTCCCTTCAGCTATGATAAAGACACGTTTCTTTCCATTAGTTGCCTGGGTTACGTATGTGTGTGTGGGCGGAGCTATCGATACAGGGGTGGGACCCGTTTGGATTAGGGGCGTGTTTGTTTTGGTGATGTCAATCGGAGACCCTGCCTTTAATTCTGTATGTTTAATTTCTATTTAAATACATTTTGACTGTTCACTTAACATCCTTAAACACTAAAACTGAACTGATGCTGCTTTGTATGATAAACAAATGACCTCAACACAGCAGTCTTAGCTAAATATTACCTCAGTAATAACAGCAAGCCAAAATATTTTTCTAATAAGCTAATTCGTGTTAGCATGTTAGCTAATCCTGTGACTTTAAAACAAACAAGGCTCTATGACCAGCTAACTAACATTATGCCAGCTATAACACCATTAATCATGGTAGCTAACAAGCTAGCTATCTGTTATAAAATGTTAAATAGTTCACGTTCGAGCTAGCAGTCATTAGGCTAATGTTATATCCTAGATGAAATCATTTGCTAAGTCTGCTAATAAGCTAGCTAACAAACAATAGAAAAGAAGTGGTGGATAATAACATTAGCCAAAGTAGCTAGCAAGCTAGTTAAGCTTTTATAATGTGATTGAAATGGATGGTAACTACTTAAATCCAGGTTTTTGACCAAGCGAGCTAAAAGAATGCTAATAATGATGTGCTAATAATGAAATGCTCAGTTTAGGTCTGAGATCTCGGTCACTTTAAGCTGTAACATAACCCCCGTGTCTCAGGAGGTGAACTCTTTACCTGAGAATGTCTCTGTGTACACAGCCAGGGTCTGTCCCCCGACCGTCTGCAGGGTGAACGGGTGTTCACGAGGTGCTCGCACCATGGACGCCTTCTCCCCCATGCTCTCTATCGTAGTCAGCTCCTCGTTCAGCGTGAAGGACACCTAAAAGAGAGAGAGAGAAAGAGAGAGTCAGGACTGGGACACGATGCATCTCTTCTACGTTTAAACCATCTCAGAGTCCAACAGACAGTAAAACACTGCGCACTGGTATACTCACCTCAGCCTTCCCCTGATTCCTGTAAAAAACACAAACACAAAAATCTCTCAGTATTAATATTCTGTGCTAAACACCTCCTAATGAACACACGGATTAATAACCATGTCACTCACTTGCCAATTCTGAGCTTTCCCACTTCTCCTCTTCCTGACGCTTTGGCCCATTGCTGAGACAAATACTTCGGTACCTGTGTGACAATCAGGACTAACGTTAGGTCTATAACAGGCTCAAGAAGGTGTAAATGTGGGCATTTCCATTCAATATTAAAAGAGAAGATCCTAGTAAAGATAAAAGTTATTCACAAAGCATCTTAAACCTTAACAAAAAAATGTTAGGAGTAGAGACGAGCACTTTTGGGTGGCTTAAGAGCTTCTTTATCTGAGGAGAAAAAGGCTGAAATGTGAAGAGGGAGAAGAAATGTGTTCCAGACAAGCGATGACACACGATCTAGAGATGACAATAAGACAAGTTGTGTATACGTACTGGGGGGAGGAAAACATGCAAACTCCACATGTGGAGCCTACCTAATAAGTCACCATGTCTCCAAGTAGCTGCATATGTTTATTGTTAATTATCCATTAAACAACACCACGGTGTCTAACGGTCTACGAAGAGGCTGCATCCGTGAACAAAACACCAAGACGAATAAGTGTTTTATTCCTTACATATACACGAACGAGGTGTTTATCACACAAGCGTTTATTATTACATTCCTAAGATCTAGTGCAATTCGATTTAGGACGTTATATCCTAAATATATGGTGGGGATAACTGGGAAGTTCAGAATCAGAACCAGGTTTATTGCCAAGTTCTGTATGGTTCCACATGTACATGAATGTGTCTTGGTGTGTAGGTGCATAGTGATAATAGAGAAGAAGCATAAATATAGAAGAGAAAGTTAACAGAAACAGTGACATTCCAGCTTAAGTCTGAAAAAAGGTAAAGCTTCTGTTTATGTCGTTAATAAAATGAGGCTTGTTAATAAACAAATAGATAAATAAATAAATACACAAACAAATAAATAAATACATAAATGAATAAATAAATAAATGTTAATTTAAAAGCAGCAGCCGTATTATGTTAAGCACAGATCCCTTTAACTGTGACGAATGTGCTGATGAAGAACCGTCGATTGTCACCTCATCATGATGAAAACTAATAATTATATAATTGTAATGTGTCCAACTTATTCAGAGAAAATTATGGTGCAGGCGGATGATTTATGTGAAGCAGAATTCGGGTGACATTATATGTATATATTATATCTATATAAATATATTTACTACACAGTATTATTAGCAATGCTAACGACGCTAGCTAGGCTACATGCTAGGCTACATGCGCGTGCGGTACTAACCTTAACCAACCAAACGCCTGTGTTTTGTTTCGCTCCGGTTAAATCCACGTCTGATCTTTCTGACATTCTCACTGCTCGTGTCGATAATTAGTTGTTTTTTTATTATTATAATTTCATCAGGATCTGTTATGTCTGATCAGAACATAATGCGCTGTCTTACACACAAAAACACACTGGGACTGTTTACCACCATAGAGCGGCACAACAATCACGTGACCTCTGTCGTAACGTCCGGTTTCTCTCTCCGCCATGCTTATTCTTCTTCTTATTATTAAAATCGGCATAAATCATAATTGTTTGAAATTAAACGTAAAGCAATATATAATAGCCTAGCTTTCATTTATAGCTGATAAAGTCTAATATAACAATAAGATATAAGTATTATAGCTGTAATTGAGGAGTCAATCACTTACATCCATACACACGCCTATGAAAATAAATATATCAATATAAAGGGCTCTCAGGTGACATCCCCAACCCCCCCCTCCCCCAAACACTGCAATAAGGGTGTTGTGTTTGGTAAGGATCACTGAAAACAATTTAACCAAATACAAAGGATTTATTCAATTTCTATTTATTAATTTGTGTGTGTGTGTGTGTGTGTGTGTGTGTGTGTGTGTGTGTGTGTGTGTGTGTGTGTGTATGAGAGAGAGAGAGAGATTATGACTGGTGGTGTTTATTGTAAGTGTTTGTTTCCTTTTTTGGACCCCTTTATCATTTGTAATGTTGCTCCCATATAAAACAGTTCAGCAAAAGCTCAAACATTTTTAGGGTCATGATTGAGGACAATGTCCCGTCCAGAGACAAGCTGTTTCGTGTTGAGGTTTTGTTCAAAACCGAACATCGAAAAAACACTCTCGGCATCAGCATTAGAACGTGGAAGCACTAAAACCAGTCATATAATGTCAGTCATCATGTGATAATGAAAATATGACTAGGCCTAGACCAGTGGTTCTCAAACTTTTTCGGTGTGCGGTCCCATTGTATACAGTGCATCCCTACTTGTCTTTCCCCTCCCAAAAAAATAAAAATAAATTTATGACATAAAACATTCCAAAACTTAATATTTGAATTAAACAAAACACATTAAATTATACAATGTAGTGCTGTTGGTTAGTAGCCTTATTTTTCTGAGATTTAATTACACAGAATTTATGATAAATTCATTATTTTATAAAATGTCATAAAACCGGGGCCTCCGGCACCATCTCAGGGCCCCTGGTTTGAGAACCACTGGACTAGACCATTTGTTCTGAGCAGGTGTTGTCAGTGAACAGGCTGTAAAACTGTTGGCCAAGTTACAGACACTCATGAAAAACTGATGCTGATTATCTGGGAAACGTCTCTAACGGCAATCAAAATGTAATTTTTTGTGTCAAACAAGAATTTGTGAATTTGTTGTAACATTAAAACAGGAGATCACGACTTACTCTGTGCTCAAAGTGATGCTCGCAGCTCCAGTGGTTTTCTCTGTGGGCGAACGAGGATGCTGAACAATTCCAGGATATGCTTTTTTTTTTCCATTGGTTGTTGTGTTAAATCTTACCCATATACAATAGTGCTATTTTCTGATTGGCTATTGTGTAGCCTCTTTTTTTTGATTGGCTGATAAGTGTCAGACTCGACTAAGAACTCCAGAGGAGACGCGCTTGATTCCTGCCCGGTTCCATAGAGACACCGGTACGACAGATACATTTTGGGTGCTGCGGCTTATTAAATACATGATAAATACTACGTTTTTCTGACAAATACAATGTGTGATGGGAGAGCGTGACAAAAGAGCCCTGAAAGTATTATAACTGTAATTAATGAGTCAATCACTTATACTCACAACACACGCCTATGAAAGAAAATACATCAATAAATAAACAACAAAATTGACACAAAAGCACCAAAATGTGACCAGAAATGATATTGCTTTCAATGGGTTTTCCTTGGGACAAAACAGCAGGTTAAATGTAACCCTGTGTAAGATAAGCCTCAGAAAATAGATGTATGGATAGAGATCAAATTAAGGAAACAAGGAAATCTCATTTTTAATCTCATCTTTATAAAAGCATGAAAATACAGCACAGGAAAAACAATTTTATATTTGACGTCACATCCTCTTGTGGTAAAAAAAAAAAAAAAAAAAAAAAATCCCAAACCCAAACTACAGAGTAAAGACAATCCTGTACAATATCATACTAATAGAACTGGAAGTATGTCTTGTTTAGGACATTATGTTTGAAACCCTGTTGATGTTCAGAGAAATCTGAGAGCAGACAGGAGATGTTTCCAGTTGTCACCATTTGTGGTTGATTGTTCAAACTACTACTCAGCGTGGTGGCCCGATGCTCAAGTTTCCAGAATGCTGCTGTCTATATTCTGTAAAAACATGTATTTGCTTTGGGGCAAAGCTAATTTTCAGGGCCAGAAATCCAGCATGAATCATCACTTGGCAATGTGTAGAATTCTGTTTTATATTTCCTAACTGTTCTGATGCATTCTATCATATTATATGGTAAAACGAGATAACTTTAGACTTTTACAAACCGCACATTTAATGGTGTCCATGATTTTTTTTAAACAACATTACTTTAGGTGTAACAAGCTCCTCAGAGGAACATTCGATCCTTGCTGTGTGAGAAGCGCGTGTTGAGCTCTTGACTCTTCTTCAGCAGAGCTTTCTTTTGCGCCTCGTCGAAACGGTTCACCTGCAGGTCGGCGTCTCGGTCGAAGGGCCTCCTCTCGACCGGCTTGTTCGAGTCCTCCTCAGCTTTCCTCTTCATTTTCTTGGCGTGTATGGTCATGAGCGACTCCCCTCTCTTGGAATCCTGACAAGGAGAACCAGCGGTTGTACAATTAAAAAAAAAAAAAAATAAAAATCGACCTACGTTTCCTTTTACAGTGAAATAGATTTCTAAACAGACAAATTGTTCATGACCCTTTAACAGGAAAGGTGCCAATAATTTTGAAACTAGCATTCTGACCGACCAAGACTAACAACGATCACTAGAACAATAACCGCAAGTGTAGGGCAAAGGGTGTCAATAATTTTGGAGTTTTCTGTATATTTATAAAGAGGTGTAATTGATATGCCTTTAAACCGTAACCTTCGTAGAGCTGAGTGTTTAGAAACAACAAACAAACAAGAACGAACAAACAAACAAACAAGAACAAACAAACAAACAAACACTTACGTTATACTTGGACACTTTTTCTGCCATTTCCAGATCTTTCTTGGAGAGACGAGGGCCGTCGTCTTTGGACGTCTCTCCTTTCTCTTTCGCTTCCTGTCGCTCCTTAAAGACAGACAGATTCAGATAAAGCATAAGATCAGACGAGGAGTGGGATAAAAAAAAAAAAAAAGTGTCAAAACTTCGAAACTGACCCTGGCTTTGCGCTCTCGGTCGGCGGGCGTGTCTGTCCAGATGGAGCGGTCTTTATTCTCGGGTCCTGATCTCTTCTTAAAGGTTCGTGCTTCTAATCCGACATGCTGCAGCTCAGGAGGCAGCTCCATCATCCAGCTCTCCCTCTGAGGCTTCTCAGTCTCATCCTGAAACACACTGAGTGACTCAGAACAAGCTAAAGTTTTAGATCTGATTGGAACAGCAAAGAAAGCAGAACTCTCACTTCGCGCCCCAGTAATCGGTCCTTCATCCTTTTCGCTCTTCTTTCAAAGTCCAGTGCCACGGAACTCTGAACTTCCTCTTTGGATGGCATGGGCCCAATCACGTCCCCGTCCTCTCCCTCACTGCTGGAAGACTCCGCTTTGTATCCAGGAGGAAGTGCCGGTCCTAGAATCCCTCCTTCTTCACTCTCTTCCTCATCCTCATCATCATCATTCTGCTTCCTTTTAAAGCCCGGAGGCAGCGCGGGTCCCAGCACAGGCAGCCTACATGTAACGAAAGGAAGTTCAATAGAAAAGGGTGCAGTACTCAGCCCTGTGGGTCACCACGGGATAAATCACTTAGGACTGAACGGGTTCCAGATGGTCATAACATGATTTTAATTGAAAACAGAATGCTTAAACAGGGCCTACAGAGACTCAATACAATTCACTGGACACGATCAGCAGAGTTTATCTGAAAGCTGACTGACATCTGATTATTTCCTAATAGGAATTCAGAAATGATGGCACAAAATATAAAGGAATAACAAAAACAGGACAAATCCACCGACTCGTTAAACGTCATATCCTCTGTAACGGGACCTGAAAAAATACCAGTATCTAGCTGCAATCTTATAAGAACAAAAATCAGTAAATTTGTACTAATTACGTCCCAGGACTGGAGCATCAAAGAAGAGGACTTTATCCCTTGATGTTTATTTTGTCTCACCTTTCAGGTGAACTGCCTTGCATTTGGTATCCTGGAGGCAGAGCTGGACCAAAGAATCCATCATCATCATCCTCCTCCTCCTCCTCACACCTCTCAGCTGCCTCTCCTTTGTATCCTGAGTATTTGGCTCTCTTGAACACGACTTCTTCCTGATCACTAGATGAGCTTGAGGACTCTGTGCGTTTATACAGAGGGGGAAGAGCTGGACCTATGACTGCAAAAGATAATATAAATGATATGTTAAATACACAGCGAAATAAATTGTATCCAAATCAAGACATACAAGGTTACTTTGCTTCCTGGGTTTGATCTTGATGCACAGACTAGTAGCATATTAGCTCAATAGTTAGCATTTTTTAAACATACTCGTGTCGTCTTCATCTGATTCATCGTTCCTGCCGGCTCGTAACCCCGGTGGTAAAGCAGGACCGATTATATGATCACTTGACATGGCTACAAATCCATTCAAATGTAACAACAAGCAAAACATACACTACCAACGCATAGAAAAATACCAACTTCTGGTTTCAAAATAAAAGTCCTGAACTACCGTCAGTCAACGCAAGATGGCGCTCAAACCGTTAAATTAACGTCAAGAGGAACAGAATAGCAAATATAGTTTGCGTTATATTGACTTAGAAAATCAATAAATAATGAATACGTTGATTCAATATTAGTTTAAAATGTTTTATATTTTTGCAGTTAAATTATATGCGTAATATAACTTTGTATGAGATATAGTTGTCTGTCTGTCTATCTATCTATCTATCTATCTATCTATCTATCTATCTATCTATCTATCTATCTATCTATCTATCTATCTATCTATCTATCTAATTATGTATGTATTTATTTACCCGCTTGCACTAAAACCACACATTTGAGCAGTGGCGTTATTACACTTCAGTCCTATAGGTGGCGATATCCGTTGGAAGGCAGACACTTCAATGCAGCGAAGAAAAGGCAGTGCGTGACTTCCGGTTTGCTTTGTTTTGGTGGTTACTAAGCGGCGGGACGCTTGAACAGAGTAAAGTTTGGTACGTGGCTTTAATTGGATTTAAGACATTTGACCTTGTTTTAACAACACAAATGGTGTCACATATCTAACACTGTGTAGTGTTTTAGCCTCAGTGTCAACAGGCTGCTAAGTTCGTTAGCATAACTGCAGTCTTTGATGACTTTACTAGCGTCAGTTTTGACCGGAAGTTAAGTTAACAAGAGCAAAACAAGTGTTAACTCTCTCTCTCTCTCTCGTCACACTTATTTAATTGCATTGTTTCCTCAGCTGGAACATGGCCCCTAAAAAGCAGAAGGCGAGTCAGCGGGTGAACATCTCCAGCTCACTGGAGTCAGAGGAGATCAGTCTGGAGACCACAGTTCCCACGGAGGACATCTCCTCCTCAGACGAGAAAAGCAGCACTCACAATGTCACCAAGCAGGTGCTGGAGAGGAAGGAGCTTCTGCACAACCTCCAGCTCCTGAAAATCGAGCTTTCACAGAAAAAACTCATCATCGACAACCTGAAAGTGGAACACCTGACCAAAGTGGGAAAGCACAACGATGATGTGATGTTACTTTGTTTGAGGTGGGATTGGATTGATGTGTGTGTGTGTGTGTGTGTGTGTGTGTGTGTGTGTGTGTGTGTGTGTGTGATGTAGATGGAGGAGCTGGAGGAACAGCTGAATGATGCTCTGCATCAGAAGCAGGTCCTTGCACTTCGTTTGGACAGTCAGCTCAAAGTGCAGCAGGATGAGAACAGGTTAGTGCTCAGTACACACACACACACACACACACACACACACACACACACACACACACACCTTCCTGCCCTGGTAAGGTTTGTATACTCAAACTCAGAAGATTCTGTCAGAATTCTCTCAGAAGAATTGAACCTTACAGATAACCAGACAGGTGGATGGATAGAGATAGAGAGAGGGACATAGATTAGACAGACAGATGGACAGGAGGATGAACGGAGGAATAGACAGGCAAGAGGATGGATATAGCTGGAAGGAGGGAGACAGGAGGATGAATACACAGGGGTAGACATACAGAAAGATGATTACACAGACAGACAGACAGAAGGATGAATGCACAGAAGGACAGACAGAAAGACAGAATACACAAACAGACAGGAGAGCAGACACTGGCAGGTTAAAGGCAGGGTCTCTGATATTTGAGAAATGCTTCAGAAAACTGAGTCGGGACGACAAGCTAAACAAAAATCAAAACTAGCGTGTAGCCAATGAGCAGGAAGGGGCGGGGCTTGTCAATATGCGGCAGAGAGAGTGTTCAGTGCGCATGTGTGACATTAGCAGAAAGCAGTTTTAACATTGACATGGAGGATAAAAACAAAGAAAGAAAGAGAAGAAAAACTTACGATAAGGCAAGAAGTAGGACGTGTTAATATAGGATCAGCTTTCCAGCGCTGGAGAGAACTGAAGGAGCAGGAAATTTTGTGTAGTAACAGCGTTTAGCTCAGGAGTTATTGACTCGGGAAACTCCGATCTGTGAATATGCGGACGTGCGCACTGAACACTCTCTCCGCCCATATTGACAAGACCCGCCCCTTTCTGCTCATTGGCTACACATTTGTTCAGATTTTTGTTTTGTTTGATGGCCCAACGCAGTTTTCAGAAGCATTTCTCAAATATCGGAGACCCCACCTTTAATGTCTGTGTCTGTCTGTCTGTCTGTCTCTCTGTGTGAGTCGAAGTACTTTACTTATTTTCAGTTTACACATAATTCAAGTCCCTGTGCAAACCCTGTCTTTACCCCAGATCCCTTTTTAGGGTGTGTAGATAGCCGCATCGCTCACATCCGTGTGATGGAGAACATTCATCACGGCATCGACACTAACACTGTGGCGTGTCTCGTCTCGGTCACAGGAAACAGCAGGCTCTGATGAAACAGGAGATGGACACCATTTTAGTGCGCCAGAAACAGCTGGAGGACACAAACCGGCAGCTGTGCGAGCGAGCCGGCGACATCCGGCGCAGCCTGAGGGACGTCGAGCTGAGCGAGGAGAAGTATCTGGAGCTGCGAGATCTTCCTGAAGACAAGCTCTCCATCCCTGAATATGTAGCGGTAAGCACATTGATGTACATATCGCTCATAAGTGTGTGTGTGTGTGTGTGTGTGTGTGTGTGTGTGTGTGTGTGTGTGTGTGTGTGTGTACATGAGCACAGCTGTAATCCCTTCCACTGTGGATTCAGGTGCGCTTCTATGAGGTGGTTACACCGTTAAGAGCTCTGGTGACCGAGCTACAAGCGAAGAAGCACCAGCTGATGGACGACTTGGACAGCCATCGCAAACAAATCAACTCCCTCATGGAGGTACAGAAGACCTCACTATTCGTATGGAGGTAGCAGTAGAAGAAGGAGCTACCGATAATAATAGTGCTTTTATTTTTCTCAGGTTTTTATTTAACATACTCCACGTTAGCACACAATCGAATAGTCTAACGTTCTTCAGCTTATCTGATGTTCACGTCTAGAGCTACGAGGACGAGAGAAGAGCGCGATCAGAGCTGGAGATCCGCAGCCAGAGACTGACGCTAGAACTGGCCGACACCAAGCAGCTCATCCAGGAGGGAGACTACAAACGTCAGAACTATGACAAGGTCAAGCGGTGAGGACATGAAGCGAAATATGTGGATGGCTCACACACACACACACACACACACACACGCGCGCGCGCGCAGGCATATAGAATGTCTTTGTATACTGAAGCTGAAATTAAGAGTCTCAGACACTGTTCCAGCATGACGATGCTCTTGTGAATAACACAAAGCCTCCAAGCTCCATGACGACGCCCTTATCTAGAGTGACTTTATACAACTGAGCAATTAAGGGTTAAGGGCCTTGCTCAGGGGCCCAGCAGTGGCAGCTTGGTGGATCTGGTATTCAAACCCATGACCTTCCGATCACTAGTCCAACACCATAACCACTAGGCAACAACATCCCTAGTCATCCCTAAGACATGGTGTGTAGGGGAAGGTTGGTCTGGAAGAAGAACCCGTGTGTCCTGCACTGACCCCAGTGAAGACCTTTAAGATGAACTGGAACATCATCAGGGTCTGATCTCTAACACTAATGCCCCACATCCATGCTCCAAAAGGAGCCGAGGGCTTTAAACTGAATCAAGATGCCCATAACATCCAGAATATTACACACTTTCTCAGCATCATTTCTTTCTATTTTAAACCCGTTCACGTGACAATCCGATGGTAATCGCAACGGCGAACGCTTTGTTTGGCTTAGAGAGAGAGACGTGTACGAAGCCGAGGTCAGAGAGCTGAGGAAGAAGCAGGAGATGACTGACCTGACCCAAACCGCCCTGACCAAGGAGAGGAACGATCTCAGCAAAGAGGTAACCGACAACCCGAACGCTCCGCATCCAGAGAACTCTCTTCATCTCCATTTGATCTAATCCTGTGTTGGTTCTTAT
The DNA here is from genome assembly GCF_022655615.1 of Tachysurus fulvidraco. Taxonomy (NCBI): domain Eukaryota; kingdom Metazoa; phylum Chordata; class Actinopteri; order Siluriformes; family Bagridae; genus Tachysurus; species Tachysurus fulvidraco. The sequence continues at coordinate 15,009,578 of NC_062535.1, read as the reverse complement.
CGCGCAGGTGGCCACGCTGCAGCAGTCTGTCACGCTGCTTCAGAAGGATAAGGAATATCTGAGCCGACAGAACATGGAGCTGAACGTGCGCTGTGCTCATGAAGAGGATCGTCTGGAGAGGCTGCAGGTGCAGCTGGAGGACTGCAAGAAGGCCAGAGAGGAGGCTTACGACAAATACGTGGCTTCCAGGTCTGTATACTAGCCCGAGCCTTAGGGAGAACTTTCAAACATACCGATTACGTTTACGTCATTCATCGTCTTGTGTAGCATCGCGAGAACTCTGTATTGCATCCGTCAGTGGATAATGCTATATTATAATATAATATAGCAATGCTATATTACCCAGCATGCACCATGCAAGTGTATATATATATATATGAACGATCGACAGTCGTATCGACGTGTTAATCAGAAGCCCCGCCCACTCCCTACTATCTCATGTTTATCTTGAGCTTTCGTCTCAGTTCAATTTTCTTGCTCAAAGGATGCACTGATGCAGCGTCCGCACTTCCTCTTAACACAACCTAAAGTTATTAAGTCAACTCTATCAGCGCATGTCTAACATTAGACAAGTTCTCGGTTAGCATCTATTAGCTACGCCGATTAGAAACTGCAGTGGAAAAAAAAACTCTAACAGGCAACAATCACTTTAGGGTTTCATCTGATGGAGTAAAGAGATTCCTGAAGTCTACGCTGACGTGTCAAATCAAACCGTTCACAAATAACATTAACGACCGTTTGACGCATCAAACCTTTTCAAGCCACGTCAGATCAACAGCAGGAAAATGTCTGCTGAATGTGAGGAACGGTTCAACCATTCAAGATGGCAGGAGTTAACTGAATATCAGGATTTTTTTTTCCAGTATTCACTCTAGACAGAAGTCCCTAACTAACAAACATTTAGCTTCTAAGCAATCGGTTCGGTTTTGGATCAACACTCGAAGTGCAAAGTATTTTTGCATTAAAGCGACGATCCGTCTCTCCACCAGGGATCACTATAAGACCGAGTACGAGAACAAACTGAGGGACGAGCTGCAGCACATCCGACTGCAGACCAACCAGGAGATCGAGAGCCTGCAGCGCACGTCCAAAGAGCTGTACGAGAGAGAGAACAGGTGAGCTTCTGTCCCAACAACTCCGATCGTCCTCACATCGGGGCTTGATAAATAGAATTTGTTGTATCCTGGAGGGAAAAGTTCTTCCGTAACACGGGCGGTTAGAAAACACTCATCTGCTTCTGTAGGAACACAAACCTACAGAAACTCAGCATGCAGTTCTCCACATGGCCACTAGGAGCGCTGCAGTTTGAACAACGGACTCCTGAAGCTTTACAAGTTCTGCACTAGTGACCGGAAAAAAAAAAGAAATTGCATTCTGGGGTTTTGAGTCCAAAGTTTGACCACAAGTCCTCTTTATGTACATGTGCAACAGAATTTATTTATTTATTTACTGAATTCTTACTATGTTAAACGTCTGTGGAAAACATCGAGTGAGCAACAAAGTCGATTTTATTTTAAACTTTTTTTTTTTTTTAAATATTTAAACTTTTTTTTTGAATAATCAAGTCTCGCAAGGACGCGGAGACTACAGCAAGCAACACATTTTAGCTAAGCGTGTGAACATTTTACACTTTTCTGTGTAATTGAGCTGGTTGTGTGTCATCATGCTAATTGCTTAATTTTTATTTATTTATTTATTTATTTGTTTATTTATTTATTTATTTATTTTCTTTTTTTTTTATCTGTAAAGATCAGGTATAATATTTCATACCAAGGCTCTGCAAACAGATTTGCGTATTGTGAAATGCAAAATAAAAAAAAATCAAATAAAACAATTCTTGCTCCCTAGTAATTGGTGATAATATTCAGGTCACTCGATGATTATAAGAATGTCTTGGTTTGCAGCGGCGTTTGTTAGAATCACAACGAAGAAGAAAAGTTTAGGTTCATTTATTTTGATAGTCATGAGTTTAGTGTATATTTACATGCATATGCAAATAAGCAAGCGAAGAATTTGTTAAAAAAACACCGAAATCAAAGTTTTTATTCAACGTGATGATGATGATGATGATGATACACAAGGAGCTGACTTTGTGTCTGCTTTGTTTTTTTTTTTTGGTTTGTTTTCCCCCCCATTAGAAACCTGCGTGAGGCTCGAGACAACTCTGTGCTCGAGAAGGAGCGAGCCGTCGCAGCCGAGAGAGAGACACAGGCCAGATACAATCAGCTACTCGAGCAGTGAGTGCACAGGCACACTCTCTCTCTCTCTCTCTCACACTCACACTCACTCTCTCTCACTCTCTCTCTCACTCTCTCTCTCTCACTCTCTCTCACTCTCTCTCTCTCTCACTCACTCTCTCTCACTCTCACTCTCTCACTCTCTCTCTCTCTCTCTCACTCTCTCTCACACTCACACTCTCTCTCTCACACTCACACTCACTCTCTCTCACTCTCTCTCACTCTCTCTCTCTCTCTCTCTCTCTCTCTCACACTCACACTCACTCTCTCTGACTCTCACACTCACACTCACTCTCTCTGACTCTCACACTCTCTCTCTCACTCTCCCTCTCCTTCTCTCTCCCTCTCACACACTCTCTCTCACTCTCTCTCTCACACTCTCCCTCTCACACACTCTCTCTCACTCTCTCCCTTTCACACACTCTCACACTCTCACTCTCTCTCTCTCTCTCTCTCTCTCATACTCTTTGCTCTCTCTCTCTCTCTCTCTCTCTCTCACACACACACTCTTTGCTCTCTCTCTCTCTCACACACACACACTCTTTTCTCTCTCTCACACACACACACACACACACACACACACACACACACACACACACACACACACACACACACTGTGCTCTCTCTCTCTCTCTCACACACACACACTCTGTGCTCACTCTCTCTCTCTCTCACACACACACACACACACACACTGTGTGCTCTCTCTCTCTCTCACACACACACACTCTGTGCTCTCTCTCTCACACACACACACACACACACACACACACACACACACACACACACACTGTGCTCTCTCTCTCTCTCTCTCTCTCTCACACACACACACACACTCTGTGCTCACTCTCTCTCTCTCACACACACACACACACACACACACTGTGCTCTCTCTCTTTCCCTCTCTCTCACACACACACACACTCTGTGCTCTCTCTCTCTCTCTCACACACATACACACACACACACTTTGCTCTCTCTCTCTCTCTCTTTCTCTCTGTCATCTCTCATTCTTACTCCCACGACCTGAGTGAAAAATATTTGTGATGATTGTATTTTATGCTTCACAGGAAACACAAAGCCAGTAGCAACTATGTGAGTACTGAATAGTATCAAAGCTTCAGGTGTGACTCATTATTATGAAAGTGTTCTTTAGAAAAGGGAAGAATCAGGATGTTGAATAACGTGTGCAATCGTTCTGCTTCTAATTCTGTCGAAGCTTTTTTTTTCAACACATTGTTGATTCGGCGACTCCATTCAAAGCCCTAACTCCGATTCGTCTCTCCTAAAATCGTGCAAAAAGCAAAATCACCCAAGCCTCTCTATCTAGCGTCACACTAATCGCACAACTATTTCACTCCCTTTGTATGGAATCGAACCGATCTGAGTCACGGCTTTGTGTCTGGACTTGATAGAGTTTGAAGAGGAGGAGGGAGGACGTTCAGTTACTCGGCTCTAATAGGTTTGGTGGCTTCTCAGTCCAGTTTAACAAGCTTTAAGGGTTAATGGGTTAGTAACCAAACATCCCTGAGTCACTACAGTGCTGCTTAGGTTGCGCCCTGATGCAACACAAGCTGTTTGCTAGTCCCCCAGAGCTGTTTATCTAATGATGTTAAAAACTCCAGATTTCTGTCCTGGTCTGGTGAGAATGTGAGCGATGTGTTGGCCGTGAGAAACGCAGTAACACAGTAACTTTACACATCATGAGCTCAGGAAGTCAACCTTCTGCCACTTTATTACACAGAATATCTGCAGAAATCATCAAACAAACATCTTCACAGCTCTAACAGGAAGTCTCGACAGGGCCACGTCTTACATCTGTCACCCGGTCCCCTGTCCGCATGCACGCATGCACGCACGCACGCATGCACGAGCCCAGGTTCCTGTGAAATGTCTCAGGTCTTATATGTAAATGTTTAGCCTTTTTTCCCCCCTCTCTCTCTCTCTCTCTCTCTCTCTCTCTATGATCTGACGAAGTCTTTCACTCCTTCCTCATCAGTAATGAAGTACAACGAATAAATAAACACAGTGTTCATTTTATTTCAAATGATATCAGGCATCCCGTTCCCATCATCTGCGGGCGCCAGGTCAAGTTAAAAGCCACACACAAAGAAACAGAACCCAGGAAAAAAAAGAAAGACGGAAAGGCGTTTTCTTTTTCCTCTCGGTCACTGATGTGCGCGCGCATTCCTGATTTTGTATAAACCCTTTTACTCCACGGCCATCGTCACCAAGCTACAGCCGTTCTCCGCTCCACCATCATCCTTCTTAACAACCTTTACCATCGACCTTACTATCAGGAATCCTTCCTTCTGTCTGTGTGTAGGCCGTCCCTTTGTTAGCCGGTGCCGTGTTTGTGGATATCGATTAGGGTTAATTCAAGATTCCACCACACTTGCACACTTGATATTTTTAACTAATAATTTATCCCTTTACCTCTTGCAATGCATTGTGGGATTAAGGATAAATCCTAGACGATACGCCTTTGTAGCCGTAAACGTGAGCTTTACGTTTAAGTCACCGGTGTTTAGCCTCGACATTTCCTCCTTCCAGATGCTGATTTAAATATCTTATCAACATCAGTTTTTTTAAGCAGAACATTTTGTCATGAACTTGCATCATAGACGATGTGCACACAGGCAATAAAACATGCCCGGGTTTGCCTTTAAGGCAAAACCATTTTCATGATTATTTCGTTCCTCAAACGCCCACGTCATCGTCCTCGCAGGCAATTTTTCAGTATATACGATCCAGACCGCAGGACGTGTTTCAGACCTTCAGTGTCAACTCCATGTCCGCAGCAGCAGACATCATTAGTACAAAACGATCAATCTGGTAGATTTAGGTATTGAATTAGACAATGAGTGTAGCTCAAGAGGGAAGATCTCCATATTTATAACCATATAGAATCTGATCTATTCAAGGCATTTTTCGAACTACTCCTGACCCCACACACCCGCTCCCGTACACGGTTCCTGCCTCATGGTACATTTCAATGGTATAATCGCTTTCTGCCAAGTTCAGCCGAGGTCACAGCTTCTAAAAAAGAGCGTACCAAACCCATTATATACATGATGTTCCCTTATTAACACGTGTTTTACTTTTTACTACATTGTTTTGTTGTTTGCTGAGGTGGGAACCCAAATGCCAAGCAAGAAAGACCTGTCTTTTGGACATGAATACCTATAATTATCTTTGACAGCGGTATTCTTTAAAGCAAAGACAGACACTCTGACACTTCTCATGTTTTAACTTCTTTTTTTTAAATTTTTTTTCTCAGGCTTTTTTAGAACGAGCGTGTCAGACATTTGACGAGTTAAGTTAGTGTTGTCGATCATTTCTACCGATTTTTCAACGCAAACTTTGGTGGACACGATCAATAGGACATATACCCAGGCCATGTACAGCATGCAATCCTGTTGTTTGTGTTCTGTAAAGTTGCTTTGCTTTTTTTTTTATCTGCACAACCGACATGCACCAAGCAGGTAGTTTAGCATTTTCTAGACCTGTGACGTTCTACCCGTATTGGCATCTGTCTCTCAAAATAATTCCATTTGTATCCTGTAACCTTTGCCTCACTTTATACTATTGCACAAGTTGGAATTCGACCACTTTCTATCGGATGTTTATGGATTCAATTAACGGCTCATTATTCTGTGTCTGGACTTGATGGAGTTTGAGAAGGTGCAGGATGACAAATGAAGCCAGATCTACATTCTTTAACGCTTCATCAAGTAGAAACCCAACCGAATTGAGTCACTTGGGACTGACGTGTCAAGCCGACGCACTTTCTTTTGTCGCCAAGACGACGGTTGTGTTCCGTCATACGCAGGCTTTAACGGTCGTTCGAACCCCAAGCAGGAATTGACGACGGAACGGTTAGTAGCGAGTAATGCTAATTGTGGCCCAGACCATGAGCGGAGGGATTCGTCGTCGAATCACGTGACCTGAAATTCGTACATGTGAAAACTTGAGCCTAGCAATCAAACAAGCTAAAAAAAACACAAATGGTGTCCGTCACGTTGGAAGGAATTGTGGGGGTTATTTATTTATTTCACTGGCATGAAATAACCGATCTCCTTCCGATGAAACATGTCGACCTCGACGTGGCCTGGCCTCGTTATCTCCACCCCTATCGACAGAGTACAGTGACTTCCAGAACAGTGCGATCCAGATCTCCACCGATTCGTCGAACGCATAACGACGGCTCTGTTCTAGAACCTAGATTTTTATCTGCTATTTCTTAGAAATTTTCCAGATCTCCTCCGGAAATGATAAGTGTCTGACAAGTCTGGTAATTAAAACAGCAGATGGCATCTAATTGCTTTTATTTGCAGACTACTCCAAAAGCCTGAAAGTATGAAGTACCTCAGGGTTCTGATCTAGGACCAATTCTTTTCAGTATAAGGTTTAAACAGGTGAATGGCATTATACATTTTTTTTTTTCTTCAAACAAACATAAAAGCACATAGAAGCACGGAATGTAACTACCGCCATTTGCACCCCTTATTTTTTTATTTATTTCCTAATCGGTGCAGTGGCAGGTGTAAAAGGTATTGTAAAAGGATACAGCTTTCAACACTTGACACTGTAAGCATCTACCATTTTCTGATTTCCGGTAGGGGGAGTGTGCACACGTGTGTTTACCCCTGCACCCCCACCCCTGCAAATCCTCCCCCCTATTTCTCAGCAGTGTCAGTGAGCCCTTATTTGCCCATGTCACAGGCTCGCAGTGTGTCACTGCACTCCAGACGCATGCCCAGCATTCCAGAGGCTCCTCTGTGCACAGTTGTTGGGCATAGTCCGCGTTTTTCCGGCCCCGGGGAACGGATCGCTCACATTCACCCAGGAGCTGGGCTGACTGGAGGGGAAGGAGGGGGCAAGTGACACATGCTCCTTTCCCCGCTGTTGCTCTCCTCTCCATAAATGCCTCAGGGCTCCCTTTGCTTCTGACCGATCATGCCACACTCTCGCTCTCTTTTAACAAGGAAAAAGAGGGGGGAAAAAAGTGAAATGTAAGGTTGCATTGTGTCGTTGTGTAACGGTCGCTCTGACTCATTGTTTCGAAACATGGGAAAGGTTTCGAGGACAGAAACAAAAATGTCCATGGCTGACCGAGCGTCTAGAAAACCTTCGGCCTGTCCGTATTGTGAACACGATCAAAATGTACAGTATGTTTGCATGATCACATCTGACTGAGGGGAAAATCGGATCTCACTGATTTTATACAGTTTATATTCCTGGTCTTGGGTCACAGGAGTGGAATCCAGTGTGGTCTTCATCTCTTTGTAGCCATTTCACCTTAAGGTTCATCACAGTGTGAGTTCAGAGATGCTGTTCAGTAAGGATTAGTTACCTGAATTCCTGAGTTACCGTCATCCATCAAACCAGTTCTGAACGAGGCGTTTCCACTCACAGAACCGCTCTAGTGACTGTTGTGTACAAAAATCCCAGGAGATCCTGAAATACTCAGATCAGCCTGTCACACACCAGCAACCGCTTACAGTCACAGAGGTCACACTTTCCACATTATGATGAAGAACTTTAACTGAAGCTCTTGGCCTGTATCCGTCTGCTGCCGCTGAAATACCATTGGCCGATCAGACACCTGTAGAAATTTGCAGAACGCACAAACAGTCTCTCATTCATTCATTCATTCAGAAAAATGTCTGATCTTGTCTGAGGGCATCTCGGGTCAGAAAACAAAGCTGCAAGATCAGATTAGAGCTGAGGTTTTTATCAGTTTCTACTGCATTCATTAAGGTCTGTTTACTTGCATCACGTGTGTGTGGGGGGGGGGGGTGGGGGGTGGGGAGACAAGTATATACTCAAGATTAAAAAACACATTTCTGGATTGGAGGATTATCAGAGTTTCTGCATGTTCTCGTGATCTGTGACTCAATTATGTGGAATCTCTGTTAAAGGCTTTCCCACGCGTGCAGGATCGTCTCGTTATTGCTACACAAAAATGTATGCTATGAACGTCTGTATACATAAACCTGCTTTCATCTAGGCTGTAAAATACGGAAAACACATTTATTCAGACTGTAGTTCTAGTGTTTTATTTCTAATCCTAATCCTTACACACACACACACACACACACACACACACACAGTTTGTGTAGCATTTTGTTGTAGATTTTGACGTGGTTTTAAACATAAACCTCGAACGTAGCAGGAAATCAAAACATTACGTTTAGATCAAAATCTAAATCCGGCTAAATTTAACACAATCAAAAGTGCCTTCCTGCGATAAGATCACCTCATGCCATGCCATGTCAGACTCGGAATGGAAACTTCTCCAGGCCGTAACAGGTAGAGCTGCATTCTACGTGTTGTCAAAAGCGATCACGCTAGTGAATAGTAAATACTTAAGCGCACCGATATGTGCGTAAAGTGGCATGCTTACAGTAATTATAGCTATCTTGTAATTACTATATCTTCCTAATCCTTCAAATATCGTGCGTAAAGTAAGCTAATGGAGTAGCGAAAATGGTTCTTTTGAAAGAACGAAGCTTATTGGACAAGGGTTCTTGTTCTTTTGTAGAACATCTAAACATACGGAATGTATACGCGGCTGAGATGAGAACACGGAGAGCAACAGTCAAGATCTGTTAAAAATTAAAATGCATAGGTCAAGCAGCTACTTTCTACTGATCTGACTGGCTTTTCCTCTTCGCTTTAGAGCAAACCGATGAAACTTTGTCACAAAGCAGCTTTACAGAAAGACGTAAACCCAGGATATCATTTTAACCCTAACGGACGAGAAGGATGAGGGAAAAACTCCCTGGGATGTCGAGGAAGAGTTAAAAGGAAGCTATTGGCACCTGAGTGACCGAGAGTGTGATTTATAAACCATTTCCCTGCTCTTAATGTTTGTTGGTAGAAAGTAAATGTGTGAAAAGGAAATTCGGAGTTTTAACATGCAGTGTATGCAGTTTTTTGTTGTTGTTGTTGTTGAACTGATGGAGGCTTGAGTGCAAAAAATATCAGTCCTAAAGACCGCAGAAAGGGGTCAGGATCACCTGGTGGGAAAAAAGCTAAAAGAGACTCATGCCCCTTTTCCACCGAGGCAGTTCGAGTGCTGGTTCGGAGCCAGAGCCTAATTTAGAACCAGTTCTTTCTGTTTTGACAGCCAAAGCACCGGCTCTGAACCAGGAAAAGTGGTTCTTAAGTAGCACCAAAACGTCGCTGGTCTAGACTTAAGAACCGCTTGTGTCAGGAGCTGTGGGCGGGGCTACTGTTAGCGCATTTGATAATGTTCCTTGAATATACTAATGTTTAATACACTTTTACTTTACCGCGATATGATATATTATCAGCACATGATAGTAGGTAGCTACATGCTAGGCTAAAAATTTTTTTCTGTGTTAACGATAAAATAATGTTATGTACTTTCTCGATTACAACCTCCGTTTATACAGATTACACGGAGCCGCACGTACACGTTTTATTCGCCGCGTTTGGATGACAATGTAGGTTCGCAAAGCCATGAGCATTAACAGTAAAGCAACATCCGCCATTGTTGTTGTGTTTTTGTTTGCCACTGCTGCGCTAATGTTGCTGGGACACGTGACACGTATGCAGTGACGTCACACTCGGCGCTCTGATGGCTCTCTAGCCGGTGGAAAGGCAAAGCAGTTCTTAGAAGGTTCACCAGTGGAACCAACTTTGAACCAGCACCAGCGCTAGCTCTGAACCAGCACCAGCGCTAGCTCTGAACCAGCACCCGGTTCTTTCCGGTGGAAAAGAGGCATCAGACACAACTTTGATGGACCTTAGTTTGGGTTTTTAACTCCTGATTTCGAAGGTCGAGAACAGAGACTTGAATGAAAGCTACAGCTCGAGCAAGCGTCTGGGACTGGAACGTCTTGGTTCCACCTCTGCTTGTAAAAAAAAAAACCAACAACAACTTAACAACAGAGATCTTCCACTATGCGATTTTAACCATAAGTCTGGACGCATGACTCGAGGCCATGCTCGAGCACCTAGATGACAAGCAGTGTGGATAACCATCAGCCAATCAGATCGCAGACTTATTCATCTGCCCTCATGCATGGCAAATCTCTGCACCGAACCCAGTTTATCGTTCATCTCTTTGTGTAGGACGCTGTCACAATGTCATGTTGTTTCTGTAATTAATAACATCGCCATGTCCAAGTGGTCGTTGGAATTCGAAAAAAACACTAAAGTCAAACATGACAGAAAGCAGCAGCGCAGACTCTGCTTTTCCTCGCAAGACGGACAGCTTTCGCAGAATTTACGTGAGAGGGAGAGATCACTCGGGGATCAGCTGTGTTTTCCCTAGGATCCCCAGCTGAAAGACGGCGTAGCGCCTGAGCCGATCCTGCCATCACTCACGCCGTGCACACGCCCGTGCCTTAAAATAACAAGCATCGATAACGATCATGACGTGTCAGCGGCATGGCTGCTCCGAGATCCGGAGCGTGAGACGGGTTTTATATCATGTCACGAGGTGAAAGCAGTCTTTGTGTGTGTGTGTGTTCGTTTCTGCAGAAAGTCCTGCAAGGCTGCCGTCACATCCGTAATACGACGATTTAAGGAAAACATCATGGCTGTGTCATTACAGTAGTAATCGTCTCACCTGGCAGCCACCAGACGCACAGTGTATCATAACCTGCCGAGTTTAAGATTAAGCCAACGTGCCAGGCTTCGTCGAAACATGGAAAAAGAGGCGACATCACGCCAGCGTACGTCCGCGCTCAGCTCAGGCATCATGTCGGGTGTCTGTGTGAGAGCGCGAGAGAGAGAGAGCGAGAGAGGGTGTGAACAGATGTAACCCCTGTACTATTAACTAACAGTGTAAACACATTTACATGAAGTGGGTCATTGCACCTCGATCCACCAGCAAAACATACACAACTTAACACATTTGAAGACCCTGGATCAGGATCGGTCTTATTGAGCAGCGTCAATCAGCTTGAATTTAAAACAATGTAGTGTTTCATAAGACAACCTCGATGCCAGCGATTGCTCAGAGGTGTATTTTATGCTATATTATGCTATGAGTCCATCTTTTTCACTCAAGCGTTTCCAGGAGGCGGGGGTTATGGTTGAGTTACGGGTGTGTGCAGTAGTGAGGAAGAGAAAACGAAATGACACTGACAAAGAAGTATAAACAGGTGTGTTTGGGGGGGTGTGTGTGTGTGTATGTGTGTTTGTTTGATACAGACATTAATGAGCCTGAAGTTGGAAGTGTTTGTGTTTGTGTGCGAGCGCAGGTTCAGGCAGCTGCAGCTGAACTCGGACAGCCGCGCATCAGAGCTGCACAACCAGATGAAGCTGAAGGCTTTCGAGGCAGAGCGCGCTCAGATGGTGCAGGACGAGACGGCCAGGAACCTCAGCCTGTGCCAGATAGAGTGTGAGAAGCAGCAGAAGAAACTGGAGGCAGGTGACATCACCGGCACATTACCATCCACCAATCGCATCGCCCTCGCCATCCACCAATCGCATCGCCCTCGCCATCCACCAATCGCATCGCCCTCGCCATCCACCAATCGCATCGCCCTCGCCATCCACCAATCGCATCGCCCTCGCCATCCGCATCGCCCTCGCCATCCACCAATCGCATCGCCCTCGCCATCCACCAATCACATCACCCTCGCCATCCACCAATCGCATCGCCCTCACCATCCGCATCGCCCTCGCCATCCACCAATCGCATCGCCCTCGCCATCCACCAATCGCATCGCCCTCGCCATCCACTGATCGCATCACATCACCACCCACCATCACCAATCACATCACCTGCTCATCAGCTCAAAATAAACACTTTTTTCTTTTCTTTCTGCTCACACAATCCAAGGCAGGACAAAACCCTGTCCTTAAGTAGGAATTTTGCGTTTTCTTTTTTTTTCCCGTCTCGACGGAATTTGTAACCGAAAGTCATCAACAGCATAAAAAAAACGCATTTTAGACTGGCCCAGCTGTAAAACCATGTCTCCTTCAGCACCTCGCTCTTTCTCTCTCAGGTTCTAACCAAGGAGTTCTACACGCTGCAGTCGTCATCAGAGAAACACCTCGCGGAGCTGCGGGCCCAGAATGCCGAGCAGCAGGCGAGACTGGAGACCTACGAGAAGCTGGAGAAGGAGCTGGATGACATCACCATGCAGGCAGCGGAGAGTGAGACAGATTTACATTTCTCTGTCCTGTAGAGTTAAAGGAAGCATCCAATGCTTATACTTACCCACAGTTTTATAAAGTTTTCTGCATTACCCACAATGCTGTTTGACTACCTGCAGATAGTGGTGATCACTAGTGCTCATCACTTGTGCGCGTGTGTGAGTGTGAGAGCGTGCGTGCGTGTGTGAGAGCGTGCGTGCGTGTGTGCGAGAGCGTGCGTGTGTGCGAGAGCGTGCGTGTGTGCGAGAGCGTGCGTGTGTGCGAGAGCGTGCGTGTGTGCGAGAGCGTGTGTGTGTGCGAGAGCGTGCGTGTGTGCGAGAGCGTGCGTGTGTGCGAGAGCGTGCCTGTAGCTTGCGTGTGTGCGAGAGCGTGCGTGTAGCTTGCGTGTGTGCGAGAGCGTGCGTGTAGCTTGCGTGTGTGCGAGAGCGTGCGTGTAGCTTGCGTGTGTGCGAGAGCGTGCGTGTAGCTTGCGTGTGTGCGAGAGCGTGCGTGTAGCTTGCGTGTGTGCGAGAGCGTGCGTGTGTGCCAGAGCGTACGTAAGAGCTTGCCCGTGTGTGCGTGAGAGCTTGCCCGTGTGTGCGTGAGAGCGTGCCCGTGTGTGCGTGAGAGCGTGCGCGTGTGTGCGAGAGCGTGCGTGTGTGTGCGAGAGCGTGCGTGTGTTCGCGAGCGAGCGTGCGCGGGCGTGCGCGAGCGTGCGTGCGAGAGCGAGCGTGCGTGCGAGAGCGTGCGTGCGAGAGCGTGCGTGCGAGAGCGTGCGTGCGTGCGTGTGCGAGAGCGTGCGTGCGTGCGTGCGTGCGCGAGAGCGTTCGTGCGTGCGTGTGCGAGAGCGTGCGTGCGTGTGTGTGCGAGAGCGTGCGTGCGTGTGTGTGCGAGAGCGTGTGTGCGAGAGCGTGTGTGCGAGAGCGTGTGTGCGTGTGCGTGTGTGAGAGCGTGCGTGTGTGTCCGAGAGCGTGTGTGCGTGTGTGTGAGAGAGCGTGCGTGCGTGCGTGTGCGAGAGCGTGCGTGTGTGTGCGAGAGCGTGCGTGCGTGTGCGAGAGCGTGCGTGTGTGAGTGTGAGAGCGTGCGTGCGTGTGTGCGAGAGCGTGCGTGTGTGTGAGAGCGTGCGTGTGTGTGTGTGTGTGCGAGAGCGTGCGTGCGTGTGTGTGTGCGAGAGCGTGCGTGTATGTGTGTGTGCGAGAGCGTGCGTGTATGTGTGTGTGCGAGAGCGTGCGTGCGTGTGTGTGCGAGAGCGTGCGTGCGTGTGTGTGCGAGAGCGTGTGTGCGTGTGTGTGCGAGAGCGTGTGTGTGCGAGAGCGTGCGTGTATGTGTGTGTGCGAGAGCGTGCGTGCGTGTGTGTGCGAGAGCGTGTGTGTGCGAGAGCGTGCGTGTATGTGTGTGTGCGAGAGCGTGCGTGCATGTGTGTGTGTGTGGGTGAGAGTGTGTGATGCAGCAGCACTTTATTGTAATCTCACAGTGTAAACAGTTTGTAAATCTATTAGCAGGGTTTCAGGGTGTTTTCCTTGAGGTCTGATGTATTCTCCATTCCTCACTGCTACACAGAAAACCCCGAGCTTCCCTCCCTCTTCAGAACAGTAGAAAGCTCCGATCTGTCCATCACACGTGGGCGCGGACAGTAAACCGCCCGCGTGACCGAGGTGCTCAAAGCCATCATTTTATCACCAGTCCGAATAAAACGGCCGTCCGTCTCCGCGACCGCTCAAGAGGAAGTGCATCCAAATTCACGTTGTGTAAAGGGAAGTGTTTACCATGCAGTCGAAAAGCAAACAGAGAGAGTTTGATTGGAACAGAACACACAGATGAGTCATGAGTCAAACCTGTCCTGTGTTACTGACTGAAATCTGTACAGTGCACTTACACATTATTAACTGCTCTGACTGGAAAGACAAAAACCCCAAACTTTCCTAACGAATATGTCGTCTCTAGTAAACTAGATAAAGAACAGAAATAGTTATAAAACACTACAAAGTGTTTACTTTCATATGAGCTTCATATCAAACACCACTGTGGAGTGAGACGTGATAAAGACTTAATAATGTGTCACCGGATTACGATTTGTTTGTTTAAAATCTGTACGCTTTTATTTGGTTTCTTGTGCTTTGCCGTGCGTCCAAACAAACCACACACACACACACACACACAAAAACAGTTCTTGATGTATTACACAGAATTCCAGGTTAAATGTACGGAGCTCGGATGGAAGAATTCACAAACGGCTGCTTTTAGATGGCCCTCTGAGATTTGGCCTAAACAGGATTCATGGATTTTAATGTTGGGGCTGATCACATGTACACACACACACACGTACACACACACACACACACAAACGTACACGATAGTGTTGGATAGAGGTTATGTTGAAAAAAACAAGGAAACAAAGAAAAGAAAAACAACAGGACTCCGGCGATTTCGTCCTATCGCTCACGATTCTACGGCGTTCCTAAACAAGCGCACAACGTTTCTCTTTCAACACCGAGTCCACGATGGCGCTTTGGCTGGGATTTGTTTTGAAAACTCCTGTACGTGCTAAGCAGGATAGATGATAGTTTATGAGCGCCGTTAGCCCCTCGCCTTTGCTCCTGGCCGTGGGTGGTCTGAGAGACATCCAAAACACCAAGATTTTTTTTCTCACATGCGCCATTGTTTTTTTTTTTGTTGTTTTTTTCACTCTAGTGGAAAATGAGGAGGAAGCCGAGAGGGTGATGTTTTCGTACGGATACGGAGCGAACGTGCCGACCACAGCCAAGAGGAGGCTGAAGCAGAGGTGGGAGTCAAAGTCAAAGTCACACATCTTCACAGAGCTGGGGTTAAAGGTCGAAGTGGATACGAGCGTGCACGTGTGTGTGTGTGTGTGTGTGTGTGTGTTGTCAGTGTTCATCTGGCGAGAAGGGTTCTGCAGTTAGAGAAGCAAAACACTCTGCTAAGGAGAGACGTGGAGAAAAGCACCACCCACACAGGGCAGATCTCACAAGAGGTATCTCACCGTCAAACACACACACAAACACACACACACTCTTAGTCATACATCATCGTTCAACACCGTCATGACAACATAAGCTCCAAAACCCCTGAATTCATCTCACGCCCAACCACATATATAAGCCTTGTTGTTTTTGTTTTTTGTTTTGTTTTGTTTTCTTTCTTTTTCTTTTTGTCTCATGAGCAGTATATTAGCAGTCTAAACACTGAACACTGGGAACCTTTTTGTTTTGGTTCGCTCGAGCCGTTTAAGCGCAGACGTCCCCACAAATTCAGCTGCTCGGAAATCTGTGTGTGGTTTCAGGTCCCCAGTAAACGAGCCGGCGACGTAAAAAAATCAGGTGAAACTGTCCGGGGTGACCCCGAATACTAGCAGCATAAATCTCTTTGGGTGTAAAACAAACTCTCGGGAATTGTGTGTAAATATTCTGGGAACCTCGATTACAGAAAAAAAAAAAAACCTACAGCATCTGATTGGCTGTCGATCAGAATGACCGGTTTGTATCAGCACTACTTGACTGGAAAGCCTGTTGTGAAATGTCTGAAAGAGTTTTAGCGTATATAGCCAGTGTGTGCGACATAAAAGTATGTACTGATGGTTGTCTCACCTGCCCCAGACCCCCCATCTCCCGAGGTAAACGTACACATAAACAGAACAAAACATTTTCTCTCTAGTTTGAAAGCGCTGTCCACCCTCTTCCACATACCTGAGCGTAACTCGGTTGCTCAATTGTAAAAAAAAAAAAAAAACGAGGTAAAAAAGTCATAGATGTACGTCATAAATGTCATAGATGTTGATTAGCGTTGCACTGATTGACAGGTGGGAAAAGGGAAGAAAAATGTGATCCTTGTTTTTTCTTTTTCGTTTTTCTGTACAGTTTGTGAAGCAGCCAGAAGCCATCCAAATGATAGAATGATGGTTTTATGGCACTAAAAACCTCTAGTACTTTGTGTGGGGGCAAAAATTGTAACCCGGAGCTCAGGAAGTGGGTGTCGCTCTGATGTCACATAAATCACTCTCGAGTTCGACCTGTAGATCTGCCGCCTAAAGAATGTCGTATCGAGACAAATCCAAAATAGTCTGGTTTAAAAATAAATCTGGTATAGGCCCAAAACAAGATTTCAGTGTGAATCTTAATGGCTCTTCTTTTATTTTAACGTCGGCTCGGAGCACGAGGTCGAACAGCACGCTTGCGTCCGCTCGCTAAATTCATGCAGAAACTCCCCAGGACTTACAGAGGCTCTGACTTTGGTATGATGTTTTCACTGACGGTGCAGTAGGTGTGCAGTTCTTTCTATCTTTTGTTCTTTCTTTCTTTCTTTTTCTTTCTTTCTCTTTGCCCATTTACCTCATATTTTTTCTTTTTTTTCTTTCTTTCTTTTTCTTTTTCTCTTTGCCCATTTACCTCATATTTGTTATTTTTCTTTTCTTTTTTTTTCTTTCTTTCTCTTTGCCCATTTACCTCATATTTTTTCTTTTTTCTTTCTTTCTTTTTTCTCTTTGCCCATTTACCTCATATTCTTTCTTTTTTTTCTTTTTCTTTTTTTCTTTCTTTCTCTTTGCCCATTTACCTCATATTCATTCTTTTTTTTCTTTCTTTCTTTTTTCTTTCTCTTTGCCCATTTACCTCATATTTTTTCTTTTTTTCTTTCTTTCTTTTTCCTTCCTTCCTTCCTTCCTGTCGTCAGACCCACAGAGATATGGAGTTTTTCGGTAAAGCTCATCACGATTCTTGGTCTTGGTGCAGATTCCCTGCCAGAGTGATTTTACACAACAGAAAGAGTCCTGTGCTGCTTCCAGCGCTTCATTCGTTCCCATAACGCAGTAAAGAAGTGCTGTCGCTGATACTTGTTGAGGAATCTGAAGCTCTTTGATCCATGGCATCTCTGCCATTCATTCTTCCTCATGGCTTCATGCCCTGTCGAGGAGTCGCCCAGAGTCAAACTTGGACCAGGTACTGAGACAAGTCTGCACTTGTTCCCTCTCTGTCCTACAGCAGTGAGTGTGATACTCCAGAGTTCACGCTGTTCCCTGCATTAAAGAATCATCTCAGCTATTAAACTTCAGAGCTAATTATCCTTCAGAGCCAAGGTGTTTGACGTTGTCCTTATTTATACGATTTATACCTTAATTCCTTCATTCTATTAATTGCCTCTGTACTAGTCGTCTGTACAAGACTTTCGCCTGCCTGCCGGCTGTCCTCGGACGCCGGCGTGCATAAAGAGACGAGATACTTCAGACATGCTCCATGTTTCCATGTTTTTTTTACGTTTTATCAAATGTCAATGCTCGTTCACGTTTACGTTGATTTCAGGCGCCTCTGTTAGATCAGTCTGTGGTTTACAGGAGGAGATGCTGACCAACTGTGATGAAATGAGTGGCTGCAGACTTAAACATTCATTCATTCATTCATTTTCTACCGCTTATCCGAACTACCTCGGGTCACAGGGAGCCTGTGACTATCTCAGGCGTCATCGGGCATCGAGGCAGGATACACCCTGGACGGAGTGCCAACCCATCGCAGGGCACACACACACTCTCATTCACACACACACTCACACACTACGGACAATTTTCCAGAGATGTCAATCAACCTACCATGCATTTCTTTGGACCGGGGGAGGGAACCGGAGTACCCGGAGGAAACCCCCGAGGCACGGGGAGAACATGCAAACTCCACACACACAAGGCAGAGGCGGGAATCGAACCCCCGAACCTGGAGGCATGAGGCAAACATTCTAACCACTAAACCACCGTGACCCCACTTGAATATTTTCCTTTAAAATAAATAAATAATTTTCCAGCTGAAACTGAGCAGTTTAAGTTACTGGAGCTGCTTAATCACCGTCTTCACGTACGCTTTTCTGATACCGTTTGTGTCTCTGCGTATCATCCGATCGCTCGGGTCTGATTTCCTGACTAGAGTGAATCATCTCGCGTGAAGAGCATTAAATTTTTACCTCCTTACTAATAACCACCATGAATCACTCAAACTCGAGAGAGAGTTTAGTCACATGTCCACTTTTTCTGTGGTTCACTGATGTTCTGATACCTTTCAGCATGTCGTGCTTCTCTCTCTCGCTTTTTTTAATGCTTTTCTGCTCACCACCGATGTACAGAGTGATGAGCTCAGTGGTTAAGGTGTTGGGCTACTGATCGGGAAGGTCATGGGTTCGAACCCCAGGTCCACCAAGCTACCACTGCTGGGCCCCTGAGCAAGGCCCTTAACCCTCAGTTGCTCAGTTGTAAGTCACTCTGGATAATGTAAATGACACAGTTAGTTCTCTGGCTTGTTTTCAAGAACTTAACCCTCACTGCTCCAGCGGTGCTGTATCATACCTAACCTTGTCCTCTGACCTCAACCTCCAAAGTTTGGATATGTGAAGAAAGAATTTCACTGTGCTGTAATGTATATGTGATTATCATAAAGGCTTCATTCTGTCTGTCTGTCATCTGTTTCAGCTGCAGGCAGCCAATCAGCTTCTTCAACAGGCTCAGCAGCCATACAGTTACCTCATAGAGACGGTTCGACAGCGGGACACGCAGATCCAGTCACTAAACCAGCGTCTGTCACAGCTGGAAGAGGAAGTGAGGTACGTGTTCAGAGCAACAGTCAGCATTTTTATTTGTTTTTTATTTTTTCCCTTGTTTTTCTTGAGGTGACCGAGTGCATGTGTTATAAAACCTATGACAAAACGATGATGTCACTGCAGATACAGAGGAAGATAGTGTGAGGATCTGTGGACTGCGAGCATATGATCAAATTATAATTACTGACATTCATTCATTCATTCATTCATTCATTTTCTACCGCTTATCCGAACTTCTCGGGTCACGGGGAGCCTGTGCCTATCTCAGGCGTCATCGGGCATCGAGGCAGGATAAACCCTGGACGGAGTGCCAACCCATCACAGGGCACACACACACTCTCATTCACTCACACACTCACACACTACAGACAATTTTCCAGAGGTGCCAATCAACCTACCCTGCATGTCTTGAACATGCAAACTCCACACACACACACACAAGGCGGAGGCAGGAATCGAACCCCCAACCCTGGAGGCGTGAGGCAAACGTGCTAACCACTAAGCCACCGTGCCCCCTAATTCCTGACATGATCAACACACCAGTAATTAAACAAAATCTTCAAGACCTGGTCTGAGATCTTATGGAGTGGATTCGCAGATCCAGGAACTCCTGAGGTCAAGAGATGGACCCTAATGTCACAGTGACACTGTAGATGAGGTTCTAATCCTTAGGCAGCATCTTCAGCATGTACGTGTGTTAGTTCGTTGTTCCAGGTGAGTGTCAACTTGTGTGTCTTCGCCTTTGAGGATAAAGCGCCGTGCCTCGTGTCGTCCATGCCTTCGTCTTTCAGGGATGAGATAAAAAAAAAAAAAAAGAACGTAAATTGTACTGTGCAATGCTGATTTGAATATTCCATTAACCATGGTGCATCATGACAACCGACACGTTCCGTTGGATTCCTTCAAATAGTTTTTGCGTCCTCCTAATATGCAAATATGACTAGACTCGTCCTTTCTCGTGTTGGACTTTTAATGTCTTGCCGGAGGCTACAGGATTAAAACAAGAAAAACAGCTCAACAGTTGTTTCTGATGTTGACATGAGCCATGATTTCCACCCCAAACCCTATTCATAACCCAGAGGTCCTGTGGGACGGGGCATGTCTGCTTCTTTTGTTAATGACTCTGTGGTGTTGTCACTGAGAAAAGAGAGCGTGTTAACCAGTTATTACACACCTTTACATGTCTCCACTGATAAAGCTCAAGGTTCTGCACCAAGAACAAGAGGAATGTTTCAGGGTTTATTTCTTAACCCACAGAAACACTTATGCTTGAAGGGAGAAGTGTCTGTGTGTGTGTGTGTGTGTCTTTTTATTTTTGCATTAAAAAAAAAAAAACCCCAAAAAAAAACAACCTTTTGACACTTTTTCATTGTAACTTTGAACAAATGTTTTAAACTCATGGTATCTTAAGTATGTAACGTAGTGAACCAGCATTAATGTATTCAATGTTAGAGATTTAAGCACTTATGTACTGTGTCTGTGTGCCTGTGTGTCTGTGTGCCTGCGTGTGTCTGTGTGCCTGCGTGTGTCTGTGTGCCTGCGTGTGTCTGTGTGCCTGCGTGTGTCTGTGTGCCTGCGTGTGTCTGTGTGCCTGCGTGTGTCTGTGTGCCTGCGTGTGTCTGTGTGCCTGCGTGTGTCTGTGTGCCTGCGTGTGTCTGTGTGCCTGCGTGTGTCTGTGTGCCTGCGTGTGTCTGTGTGCCTGCGTGTGTCTGTGTGCCTGCGTGTGCCTGCGTGTGCCTGTGTGCCTGTGTGCCTGCGTGTCTGTGTGCCTGCGTGTCTGTGTGCCTGCGTGTCTGTGTGCCTGCGTGTGCGTGTGTGCCTGTGTGCCTGTGTGTCTGTGTGCGTGTGTGTCTGTGTGCCTGCGTGTGTGTCTGTGTGCCTGCGTGTGTCTGTGTGCCTGCGTGTGTCTGTGTGCCTGCGTGTGTCTGTGTGCCTGCGTGTGTCTGTGTGCCTGCGTGTGTCTGTGTGCCTGCGTGTGTCTGTGTGCCTGCGTGTGTCTGTGTGCCTGCGTGTGTCTGTGTGCCTGCGTGTGCCTGTGTGCCTGTGTGCCTGCGTGTCTGTGTGCCTGCGTGTCTGTGTGCCTGCGTGTCTGTGTGTGCCTGCGTGTCTGTGTGCCTGCGTGTCTGTGTGCCTGCGTGTGCCTGTGTGCCTGTGTGCCTGTGTGTCTGTGTGCGTGTGTGTCTGTGTGCGTGTGTGTCTGTGTGCGTGTGTGTCTGTGTGCGTGTGTGTCTGTGTGCCTGTGCGTGTGTGTCTGTGTGCCTGCGTGTCTGCGTGCCTGCGTGCCTGCGTGTCTGCGTGCCTGCGTGTCTGCGTGCCTGCGTGTCTGTGTCTGCCTGTGTCTGCCTGTGTCTGTGTCTGTGTGTGTCTGCCTGTGTCTGTGTGTGTCTGCCTGTGTCTGTGTGTGTCTGCCTGTGTCTGTGTGTGTCTGCCTGTGTCTGTGTGTGTCTGCCTGTGTCTGTGTGTGTCTGCCTGTGTCTGCTCGCGCGTGTCTGCGTGCGTGTCTGCGCACGGGTGTGTGTGTGTTTGTGTTTGTCTTTAACACAAAACAACTGAATTTCTCTTTGCAAGACTTAAATGTTCATTGTGTGTAACAAATGAACTGAACATGACATAATCTGTACACAGAAACTCAAAAACTATATTTTGATAAACATCGCACTTCTTCAGTAAACCTTCTCCTGTCTTTGGAGAGATCTCGATTCGTCCACCGTTCCCCGTCCCACAAACCCCGACCCCATCTGTACACCACAAACACTAACTGATCCTCAGTTGGTTCTATTCTGTACATTTTGTAGGTGTAAATCATTTCCCTCAGATGCGTCCTACAATGGCACCTAATAATGTCACTGTTATTTTTTTTAATGATTATTTATTTATTTGTGTTTGTTTATTTAAATGATTTTTTTCTTTCTGTTTTCATGCATGACACGATTGTATGCTACCAATCACTTATTTCATTATTTACTTGTTATTTCCGCTAGCTGCTACAGTACACTACGGTTATTAATGGCTCTTATTATACAGACATTTTAAAAAAAAAATTTTACTTTATTGAAATTTACCGCCAAATTACAATTTGGATTTCTTCCCCAGCGCACTGAAGAAAGAACGAGCATCTCTGCTGCAGGTGAAAAACAACATGGCCGCCGATCTGGAGCGACTCCTGAGCCACAGAGAGGTAACTGCTGCCACATTGGGAAACTTGCCTTGGGGATGGTGTGTTGCGTCATGTGTGGAGGCGGCGGCACCTAATTCTGTACGGGCCTCTGATCCAGGTCAGATTAAGGGTTTGTTTAGAGTTCAGCTCAGGTTCTACTGGTCACAGGGTATCCAGTAAATAAGTAGAGAAAAGAACCATGTTGAAGTTTGGCCTGTGTGTCTGTGTGTGTCTGTGTGCGTTCGTGTCTGTGTGCGTTCGTGTCTGTGTGCGTTCGTGTCTGTGTGCGTTCGTGTCTGTGTGCGTTCGTGTCTGTGTGCGTTCGTGTCTGTGTGCGTTCGTGTCTGTGTGCGTTCGTGTCTCTGTCTGTGTCTGTGTGTCTGTCTGTGTGTGTCTGTCTGTCTGTGTCTGTGTGCGTGTGTCTGTCTGTGTCTGTGTGCGTTCGTGTCTGTGTGCGTTCATTTCTCTGTCTGTGTCTGTGTGTCTGTCTGTGTCTGTGTGCGTGCGTGTGTCTGTCTGTGTCTGTCTCTGTGCGTGCGTGTGTCTGTCTGTGTGCGTGCGTGTGTCTGTCTGTGTCTGTGTGCGTTCGTTTCTCTGTCTGTGTGTCTGTCTGTGTCTGTGTGCGTGCGTGTGTCTGTCTGTGTGTGTCTCTGTGCGTGCGTGTGTCTGTCTGTGTGCGTGCGTGTGTCTGTCTGTGTCTGTGTGCGTTCGTTTCTCTGTCTGTGTCTGTGTGTGTGTGCGTGCGTGTGTCTGTCTGTGTGTGTCTCTGTGCGTGCGTGTGTCTGTCTGTGTGCGTGCGTGTGTCTGTCTGTGTCTGTGTGCGTTCGTTTCTCTGTCTGTGTCTGTGTGTCTGTCTGTGTCTGTGTGCGTGCGTGTGTCTGTCTGTGTGTGTCTCTGTGCGTTAGTGTGTCTGTCTGTGTCTGTGTGCGTTCGTTTCTCTGTCTGTGTCTGTGTGTCTGTCTGTGTCTGTGTGTGCGTGTGTCTGTCTGTGTGTGTCTGTGTGCGTTCGTGTCTGTGTGCGTTCGTGTCTGTGTGCGTTCGTGTCTCTGTCTGTGTGTCTGTCTGTGTGTGTCTCTGTGCGTGCGTGTGTGTCTGTCTGTGTGTGTCTGTCTGTGTCTGTCTGTCTGTGTCTGTGTGTGCGTGTGTCTGTCTGTGTCTGTGTGTGTCTGTCTGTGTCTGTGTGTGTCTGTCTGTCTGCGTGCGTGTGTCTGTGTCTGCGTGCGTGTGTCTGTCTGTGTGCGTGCGTGTGTCTGTCTGTCTGTGTGCGTGTGTCTGTCTGTGTGTCTGCGAGCGTGCGTGTGTCTGTCTGTGTGCGTGCGTGTGTCTGTCTGTCTGTGTGCGTGTGTCTCTGTGTGTCTGCGTGCGTGCGTGTGTCTGTCTGTCTGTGTCTGTGTGTGTCTGTCTGTGTCTGTGTGCGTGTGTCTGTCTGTGTGTCTGTGTGCGTGCGTGTGTCTGTCTGTCTGTGTGCGTGTGTCTGTCTGTGTGTCTGCCTGCGTGCGTGTGTCTCTGTGTGTGTCTGTGTGTGCGTGTGTCTGTCTGTCTGTGTGCGTGTGTCTGTCTGTCTGTGTGCGTGTGTCTGTCTGTCTGTGTGCGTGTGTCTGTCTGTGTCTGTGTGCGTGTGTCTGTCCGTGTCTGTGCGTGCGTGTGTCTGTCTGTGTCTCTGTGCGTGCGTGCGTCTGTCTGTGTGTGTCTGTTTGCGTGCATGTGTCTGTCTGTGTCTCTGTGCGTGTGTGTGTCTGTCTGTCTGTGTGCGTGCGTCTGTCTGTGTGCGTGCGTCTGTCTGTGTGCGTGCGTCTGTCTGTGTGCGTGCGTCTGTCTGTGTGTGTCTGTGTGCGTGCCTGTGTGTGTCTGTCTGTGTGTGTCTGTGCGCGTGCCTGTGTGTGTCTGTCTGTGTCTCTGTGCGTGCGTGTGTCTGTCTGTCTGTGTGCGTGCGTCTGTCTGTGTGTGTCTGTCTGTGTGCGTCTGTCTGTGCGTGCCTGTGTGTGTCTGTCTGTGTCTCTGTGCGTGCGTGTGTCTGTCTGTCTGTGTCTGTCTGTGTGCGTGTGTCTGTGTGCGTGCGTCTGTCTGTCTGTGTGTGTCTGTGCGCGTGCCTGTGTGTGTCTGTCTGTGTCTCTGTGCGTGCGTGTGTCTGTCTGTCTGTGTGCGTGCGTCTGTCTGTGTGTGTCTGTCTGTCTGTCTGTGTGCGTCTGTCTTTGCGTGCCTGTGTGTGTCTGTCTGTGTCTGTCTGTGTGCGTGTGTCTGTGTGCGTGCGTCTGTCTGTCTGTGTGTCTGTCTGTGTCTGTGTGCGTGCGTCTGTCTGTGTGTCTGTCTGTGTGCGTGCGTCTGTCTGTGTGTGTGTGTCTGTGTGCGTGCGTGTGTCTGTCTGTCTGTGTGCGTGCGTCTGTGTGTGTCTGTCTGTCTGTCTGTGTGCGTCTGTCTGTGCGTGCCTGTGTGTGTCTGTCTGTGTCTGTCTGTGTGCGTGCGTCTGTCTGTCTGTGTGTCTGTCTGTGTGCGTGCGTCTGTCTGTGTGTCTGTCTGTGTGCGTGCGTCTGTCTGTCTGTGTGTGTCTGTGTGTCTGTGTGCGTGCGTCTGTCTGTGTCTGTCTGTGTGCGTGCGTCTGTCTGTGTGCGTGCGTCTGTCTGTGTGCGTGCGTCTGTCTGTGTGCGTCTGTGTGCATGCGTCTGTCTGTGTGCGTGCGTCTGTCTGTGTGTGTCTGTGTGCATGCGTCTGTCTGTGTGCGTGCGTCTGTCTGTGTGTGTCTGTGTGCATGCGTCTGTCTGTGTGCGTGCGTCTGTCTGTGTGTGTCTGTGTGCATGCGTCTGTCTGTGTGCGTGCGTCTGTCTGTGTGTGTCTGTGTGCATGCGTCTGTCTGTGTGCGTCTGTCTGTGTCTGTGTGCGTGCGTGAGTCTGTCTGTCTGTGTGCGTGCGTGTGTCTGTCAAGTTTCAAGTTTATGTCTGTCTGTGTCCGTGTGTCTGTCTGTGTGTCTGTCTGTCTGTGTCCGTGTTTGTGTCTGGGTGTCTGTGCTAGAGATTGTGTGTCTCTGAGAGAGTGTGTGAGAGAGTGTTTAATTGTGTTTTTCTATGTGAGAGAATGTGTGTCTGTGTGAGTGTGTTGGTAGAGGATGTGGTAGCCTAGTGGTTAAGGTGTTGGGTTACCAATTAGAAGGTTGTGAGTTTGATTCCCAGGTTCACCGAGCTGCCACTGCTGGGCCCCTGAACAAGGTCCTTAACCCTCAATTGCCCAGTTGTATACAAATGAGATAAAATATAAGTTTCTCTGGATAAGTGTGTCTGCTAAATGCTGTAAGTGTGTGTGCGTGCGTGTGTGTGTGTGTGTGTGTGTGAGAGAGAGAAAAACAAAATTAAAAATGTGATGATGCTGTGCCTGGGGTGTTTCAGTGGAACTTGCTGCCCAGTCTCACACGCGCACACACACACACACACACACACACACACACACACACACAGGGTTGCCCCCGGGTGTTCCTGCTTTGTTGTGCAGACTCCGTGGACTGAGGAGTAAAATGACAGTCACACATTAGTGACTTCAGGCCTGTGCTTGAACAAGTCTTTCTCTTTCCCAGCGTTACCTGTGCTCAGTGAAGCAGGGAGGAGGAGGAGGATGATGATGTCTGTGCAATAGCTCAGTGTGTCAACCAACTGTTTTGATGTTGAAATTATTTGCATGCAAAGGACCGGAGAAGAATGTCCTTTATTTAATTATTATCTTTTTTTTTTTTGTATTCAGAAGCCAACTGGAAATTCCTGTAGCGCCGCTTAACAGGTTCTCATGAATTCTCGCCTCGTGCGATCGCCACGATTCGGATCTAATCGTTACTCGTCAGACACAACATCTTACATCAACCAACACTAGCAATATAAGAAGAAGAAGAAGAAGAAGAAGAAGGAGAAGAGTATTAAATAATCATACAAAAGTCAGTGCTGCACGTGTTTTTTTTTTTCATTCGTTCCTCATCCTAATTCGTTCGTCATGCAGCTTCGCCGAGTCGAAGGAAGCGGCTCGTGACACGTTTGTGAAATTTGGAGCTATTTTCAACCAAACGTTCCCCTCCCTCCTCCCACCAGCTCGGCCACTGCCGCTGCTGGCGCAGCCTTTGCAGAGTGCACAACTTCCAGTGGCATGTTGGCATAAAGCACGCAGTCCTCGTGGACAGCTGCTCGCTCACACAGTGCTTTAACATGCCAGCGCATATGGTGGCTGAGTGATAAATAGAAATATTAAATGACCCCTGACATGCACACAACCGGGCACATCTATATTCATCACCGAAGGGTGTTGGATGTTCTAGCTTGAAGAAATAGCGTACGAAGGTTTGGGAAGAAGAAATCGACTAGTCTACAACCGCCGAGTAAAAAAAAACAAAAAAAAAAACCCTGTACAAACATGTCACGTCTCGACGTGTCGACGTTTTAATCGAAGATCTCACCGAAGACGATCGGGGTTTAAGGGGCAAAATCAAAACAAAAAGATGTTTTGGCACAATTCAAAAACAAACAAACAAAAAAAAAACTAAAGTGAAAGTGCGTGTTCTGAGCTCCGATTTTCATGTCACAACATTGACTTAATTCTTTTCTCAGGTATCTTTTGATTGGCAGATACAAAGCGTTGTACTGTAGCAACCTTTCTTTTTTTTTTCCCCCTCAACGTTTAAAGGAAAGTGTTTGTTTTCCGTATGTCAAGGAAAAAATTACTAATGCAACCAAAGGGTAAAATACAAATGAAGAAAAAAAAGAAAATTGGGGTGGGGGGGTTGTGGTGTATTATTTAGAGGAACTGAAATGAAATTGAAACTGTAATCTGATTGGATTAGACTTGCACCTCGATTTGACTCAATCATCCACATCAGTCTTTTTTTTTGGGGGGGGGGGGTCTTAAGCACACGTCCAGAAACGTGACCCCTAACTGACCTTTAAATGACGTGCTACATCTATTGCTTTTACAAAATGTGTAGTATGATGGAGACTGAGCGAGACGAGAAGATTTGGGAAAGTTCTCGTACTCTTCCCGCAGGTTTAGCGTGAAGAGGCTACGCCCACTACAGCAACCGTAACATCCAGAACGCTTATTCTGTTTAGTTTGGAGATTCTGTTCAGTGATGCCTGGACTCTTATTTTAGAGTTGAAAATCCGCAGAAATCAGCATCCGGTATTAAACCGACCGCAAGCTTAAATCCTCGCTGACGGATTTACGCGTGTGTCTGATTGCGTGCGTCTTCCTCGTTCCTCACAGGAGCTGTCTGCGATGAAGCAGGTGCTGGTCAGCATGCGCACGCGGCACAACCGAGAGCCTGAAGCAGAGCTCGACAGCAGAGCAATGGAACTGAAGCCCAGCAGGACAGGAGACAGGGAGCAGAACCAACCCTGTCCCAGGCCTACAGTGTTTGTGAGCACAAAATAATAACCACTAATGTTCACGTCTGAACAACATGCCGCAGCTTGCCGTTACAAATTCTGGAGCTCATCATGTTCGTCGTCAAGACTCATAGATATATGTATAGATCTAGATCAGGGGTCTCCAGTCTTATCCGCAAAGGGCCGGTGCGGGTGCAGGTTTTCATTCCCACCAAGCAGAAGCCACACCTGATTCCACCTGTTTAATCAGCTGTTCTTGGCTTTTAGTAGACTCTGGTGTGGTTTCTGCTTGGTTGGAATGAAAACCTGCAACCACCCACACCGACCCTTTCCGGATAAGATCGGAGACCCCTGATCTAGACGTATAGAAATGAATAGGGAAAAATGTATAACACGACCCGTATTTATTTCCAGAAGGTCTCGAGTAAGATATCAATGCACTTTATTCTAATATGGTACTGTTTCTATGGTAACAACTTACACAGAGACTGCAGTAACAGACAGGTTACATAAAAAAACAACAACATTTGATTATAGAAGGAGTCTCCAGTTTCAGTGATAAAGCTGCAGCATGGGGGGGGGGGAAACATGCTGGTGAGAGTGTAAGTGTTTTTATAGCCATTGACACGAGATGGAACTATAAATGGATAAAAAAAAAAAAAATTGTACCCGTTGCTAAGAAGGTGGTCTAAGAGGAATAAAACGCAAGGTGGGATGGGAAATCTATTCCCATATCGAAATAAATATATAAACGTAACTTTATACTCCGCTTCACAGGAAACGATGATGGAACTTTTCTTTTCTTTTCACGTTTTGCGTAAAAGAAGCCCGTGTTTATGAGACTCAATACAGAGAAGGAGCTAATATTTAATCAAGGCTAATAATCTGTGGAGAAGTTACACCACACTATCATTAGAATGTGGATCTTGTACAACCCGTTGTTCATATCGCTCCAGCTAGTAAACCTTGTGTAACAGGCACGAGGCGTTTTTATTTATTTATTTATTTATTTATTTATTCATTCATTCATTCAATTATTTATTTATTCATTTATTTATTTTTTATTTATATACACCAAGCCGGCGTTTCAGATCTTTTCTGCAAACTCAATACGTAGCAAAGTTCAAAGTAACAGACTGAAAAACAGCTCGTTTTTCTCTCCTTCACAGACCAATAAAGACGTTCCTGAGTGGCACCGAAAGCTCAAGGCCAAGTCCAAGTGACCAGCGGAGACTCGTTTTACCAGAGGAACACAACCTACAAGTTTTATTTACAGACTGCAGGGTTCACTTTGATGTGGCATTTTGTACATTTTGTTAAAAATCCGATTTTTTTTTTTTTTTTTTTTTTTAAGGAAAAAGAGCACATTTTATTTATAGCTGGAACGTGTTTGTGTGCGTTTGTGATATACTGCAGAATGTGTGGGTCTGTGTGTCATTACATTACAAAGCAGTTTGAAGATGATTTACAGAGGAAATGTCTAGAGGTTTCAGTACCTTTCTCTTTTGTCTGTTGAGCTTCATTGTAACCGAAGTCTCAAACCTCTTGTTTTTAACGGCGAAGGCGCTACACACACACACAGAGGTTTATAAATAGACAGAGCCTTGCATACCGTAAGACTCATCCGTCTCCTCTTCTCTGGGTCAGTTGTAGTATTAGCAGGAGTTGGCGAGCTGCTTCGATCCTTTATTTTTTATATATAAACACTGCAAAGGATTACAGTCGTTTGTGCACGTACGTTTTCTGTTTTCCTTCTCTGCCCAGAAATATGACCTCAGATTCTGTTATGTCCTAAACCGCATACTCTAGTTCTAATTAGAAACAGGGTTGCCAGGGCTTGGCCACAAAAAAAAAAACTTTTTCAGTTATTAGAAGAATAACAAGTTCATTACACTCTACTACGCTCTATAATGACTATTTTCCTCTCCTAATCTTTTAATATGAAATACAACAGAAACAGTTCAGTGTATAGAAATCATAGAAACACTCCCTGAACCAACACTTTCCCCAGCCTTTGTTTGAACAAATGGATTAAAACGGATTTTAAACTATCCCAAATAAACTCCACACACCCGCTTGTTTTATCCACCTGCACCTTGTTCCAAAACTGTTAATTACTCTGAATTACGGTGAACTACGTACTGAATCCTATGTGACCTCAAGCCTTATTGTACACACCTGGTCGCTATGGCAACCCTGGATGGTGTAAGATACTGTTTTGACATGGGTTTTAGGATGTGGGCATGCACACACACACACACACACACACAAACTATATTGTAGTGTTTTGGCAGTGGCGATATGCCAAAAGCCATATTTGATAGTTTTATGACGCAGGATGCATTGTGCGGGTCACGAGGGATTCTTTTTGAGAGGTGATGCAGAACTTACGTCATGCAGGTACATCTTAAAATACAGCTTACTTCACCCCAGTTTATGTATCTATATTGTGTCTCTACTTTATATTTTACACCTTTTTTGGTTGTACTGGTAGTTTAAAGGAGCCATAAATTTGAGATTGATTTTTTTTTAACATTACAAATAGACAAATTAGATTGATAAAATATATTTTCTATTTATTTACATTTTTTTAAACATTACAAATAGACCTTAACAAATAGATTTCATAGCTGAAGACGTATTTGAGATGTTATCTGTGTAGCTTCTGAATGTTTTGAGATTAAATCCCAGGCGTATCTCATAAACCGGTAAAAAATAATAATAATAATAATAATGACCTAATGACGGAGACACTGACCAATCATATGCGTCTCTGAGGTCGTGTATGTGGAAGAGGGCAGATTGCGCTTCCATCCAAATCCTACAAGTGTCTGACTTCATTCAACACGTGTTAACCTTCACCCTGAAACCCTCAGCTTCATAAGGGGAAAAATTTTTTTTTTTTTTTTGGACCTAAAATTAATTTATGAAATAATGTAACCAAAAAAATTTTGACCTTTAATTTGAATATTTCTTTTGTTTACATAAATTATAAATACAAACTATTCTGTTGTTGTTGTTGATGTTGATGTTGCTCCTCTTTAATGCTCTATAATGAGATCTGAGACACGCGCAGAAGCGGTGACAGTTGTAGCTGCTGCGCTCCGCCCATTCAGCAGCCTCATATCACCGAGGCCCTGAGACGGGAGGAGACAGAAACCGGGATATCCGCCGTGAGCACGGGGTGTGTATATACACACACACGCACACACACTCACACACACAGAAGCACGCACACTCGAGCGTGCACTCGTTCCATGCGCCACGCACTCTCACACACACACTCGCTCCTTCTCTGACAAGGAAAAGCTTATTATTTTTCATTTCTTCATATTTTATTTCGCGGACGCCGTCCATCGTCCATCGGGCCGTTATGGCAGCCACGCTGTTAACGGGACACGAGGACTTTGTGCCGCTGATGAAAGGCTTTCAGGAGGAGTCCGTTCTGTTCACCGACACCGACAGGGGACTGGTTAACGATTACGCGCAGGTAATCATCATCATCTTCATCAACATTGTTATTCCTATTATTATTACTTATAAGAAACACCATGATTTATTTATTTAAATAGAAACACCGTGTAGTGCATGAAAGATCAGAGGTGTGTCCTTGTGTCATGTCTGAGATGCATGATGCGCCCCGTGCCATGATGCGTCCTTGTTTATTTTAACATTCGGGATTTCCCTGCGTGTGTTTATATATATATATATATATATATATATATATATATATATATATATATATATATATATATATATATATATATATAATGTGTGTGTGTGTGAGAGAGAGAGAGATGGTGCAGGTTCAGAGTCTCGGGGTGTCTTGGTGTCACTGAACCCTCACTAACATCTGATTCCTTCTCGCCGCCTCGCCCTCACATGTTCGTTCCTCCAGTTCGATCCTGGAGTGAAACTTTCGAGCAATCGTGAAACAGAACAGCTGGGCGTCAAAAAAAAGTCCCTTCAGGAGGGCAGACCCGACATTCCGGGTGTCATCCCGGCGTGAGCGCGATCCGGTAACCCTTGGGTTCGTCCTGTCGTTTCCCGCTGATTGCGCGCTAATGATAATTGGCTGAGGTTTATATGGAAAAGCTGAGTGTGTGTGTGTGTGTGTGTGTGTGTGTGTGTGTGTGTGTGTGTGTGTGTGTGAGAGAGAGAGAGAGTGAGTGAAGCTGCCGGTTTCCACGCGTCAGCAGAGTCTGTTTTGGGCCCGCGGTATGTATGAGCTCTGTTTTACAGTGCAGGGGGGAATGTAGCGGATACCTACTGAAGGCTGTGTGATAAATGTTTGGCTGCTGACTGCAAAAAAAAAAAAAAAAAAAAAACCCAACAACCTCATCCGTCCCTCGTCGTAGTTGAGGTATGATCGCAGCAGGAAAAAGTATTCCCTTGTGTGCAGTCTGGACAATTTTCGAGCCCCTGTTGGAATCATCTGCACCTTTAAACCCTTAACATTTGCTCGTACACTGAGGACCGAGTCCCAGTTCAGCTGTCAAGAGTTAAGCGTTTTGCTCAAAGCCCCAACAGCGTGGTGGTGTTAGGATCTGATCCAGCTCCCTGATTCCACGTCCACGCGTTTTTGTTTCAAACTTATACTGGAAAAGTGAAGAGCGCTGATGTGTTTGTGACTGTGTTTGCTACACGTCTATTTTAAAACTTTCCCTGCTGTTCTATGTGCATATTTCTGCTCAAGTGTTCCCTGCGTCACCTGCTGCTCACATAGCACACATTCCGGGGTGCTTATGAAATTCAGCTGAAAATCATATCAGCTATATATATATATATATATATATATATATATATATATATATATATATATATATATATATATATATATACACACTCATATTTCAAATTCTAACTATTTCAACATTAATGCTTTAGAAATCTCAGTGTTTTATGCCACGGTGTTCTATGTGCTAAGGATTTCTTATGAATCTTTGTCGAAATCAGCAGTGCATGCATGCCATCTGTTACAAAATGGTCCTCCTTTGACATATCTTTGTGTACGGGAGTTCAAAACGAGATCTCTGCTGTTTTTCCCTGCAGGCGAAGCTTGAGATGGACAAATACCTGACACCTCAGCTGCAGGATTCCCCCGCAGTCAAGAAGCATTGCCAGGATAGCCCCTCTGTGGAGTTTTTCTGCGACGATCAGGGCTCCCCTTACAGCATCAACATGAACGTGTACCTGCCTGACATCGCCTACCTGCGCGGCAGCCTGTGTCGCCAGCAACGCCACTCTGTCCCCAGCCAGGTGAAAAGCAAACCTGTGTGCACAACCTACTCTCCGGCCCCAGACTGTTCGGTCCCTCCGTCTCTCCCCGACTTCACTACCATCTTTAGCTCGCCGTCGGCGCCATGCTCTAACATGGATGCAGGCGACACGTCCAGTGGCATCTATATCAAGCAGGAAATGCCGTCTTTTGAGCTTCCCCAGGATGGCCATCTGTTTCAGCTGCTCAACTCTGAGCTCGACGTTCCCATTCAGGCCGTTTCGGAGTCTCACACCCATGCCATGTCGTCAGAGGTGCCATCTTTCCATGACCT